>NC_133301.1:11511404-11743882 GCF_005239225.2 Populus alba | reverse complement strand
ATTGCCATTTACAATGAACAAAAAAAGATAACAGCAACAAAAATAATAATAAAAGAAAAAATGCTTGGCTCTTTCTCTGTGTTCGTTTGCCCTAGGTGAACATCTCTGAACATTTTGGTTGTAATGTACTCTTTTTGGCCGTGATAAACATTCATTACGGCCCCTCATGCATGGTTTCAAGTAAGCCATAACTTCATTAACTTCCCATGTATGGTGTGCGTGACAATAATAGAGTACAATTTGTTTCTGTCAATAGTTTCTCACTATGATTGTTCTAAACAAGGGAAACACATGTTAAAAACTTGCGGCAAATAGAATATACCTGAGAAGTAGATTCTTTCTACAATTGGGTGCAGGAATGTAGGGCATACTTCAATCAAATTAAGCACTAAAAACTAGCTTCAAATCAATCAGTTTAAGAAATCAAAGACAAAGAGAAAAGAAGGGGGGGGGGGACAACCTGCTAGGACGCTTACGAAAGTCATGAAGTAATTGCCGGTAGGTGTGCAATCTGATAGTGTTAGAACTCAAGAAATCATGATTGACTCTGAAGGGGCCACGAAAATCAGAGAAATTGGACATACAAAACAACAATAACAAGATCATCAAAGAAAACAAGAAAAGAAGCAACACAGTGTTCCTACATGATTTCCACATTTCTATGAACTTCTGTTACTATATCTAGGTTTCCTCAAAGCAATTCAATTTCATATCTACATACAAGGATTACATAAACACGCATTCATGTGCACACACACACACACACACAGAGAGGTTGAATCCTAAAGAAAGAAAGTCAACATAACAGAAGCAAAAGAAGAGCACCCACTATGGATTAATCAAATAGCATGACAGAATAAAATAGAGAAGCAATCGTACCTAATACAGTGATGCCATGAAAATGGGGGGGGGGGGTTTGAGAGGAGAGAGAGAGAGAGGTGTATTAAAAAATTGTTTACAGACCCCAAAAGAAGAGAGTGATGCAAGAAAAGGGGCACCTCTGACTGACTGCTGAGGTTACTCTTCAGCTTAGCTTCAAATATTGTAAACAAAGGCCCCTCAAAAGATCAGAACTTTATGCATTGCCCCCCTCAAAAAAACCTAATTTACCCCCCCCCCAACCCCAAGATTGAAACTTTTTGGTTTATTCCTCCCCTAAAAAATCAAAAATCACTCTCCATCCTCTTCACTCGCTCACTCTCTCTCTCTTCACTCCTTTCACTCTCTCTGCTGCATCCTGAAAAAGTAAACCCAAGGGGATGCACCAATCAATCCAGCCATTTCCCATCTTACCCCAACAACCACACATAACCTATTTCCTCCTCCTCCTCCTCGCCGCCACCACCACTACCACCCCAATTTTAGCCATAACCAATTTAACAGCCCTCCTCTCCTCCTTCCCTGACTTCTCCTCCTTCACTTCCCTCATCACCTCCATACCCTCTCTAACCTCAGACCTTTCTGACCGATCTGCCCTAACTCTCTTAGTCATTCCAAATTCTTACCTTTCTCGTCCTCTTTAGACCTCACGCGCCGCCTCTCTCCATCTGCCCTCGCCGACCTCCTTCGTTACCACATCCTCCTCCAATACCTCTCCTCCTCCGACTCCACCAAGTTCCCCCGTCTGGGGCCCTCATTACCACCCTCTTCCAAACCACCGGCCGTGCTCCTCTAACTCTGGCTCTGTTAATATCACTCGAAACCCAGTAACAAATGCAATCACTATCTCCTCTCCATACCCATTTTTCCTCCTCAAACGCCACGGTTTTGTCCTTGATAAAGACTCTTCCTTACAATGTTTCCATAATTTCAGTGAATTCTCTGTTAGTCCCATATGGTTTTGATTTGATGCATCAGAAACAAGGCCTACATTGGGTGTGAATATCACTAAAGCATTACTTGATGGCCACAGTTTTTTGGTCGCAGCTTCTTTTTATCTGCTTCCGGAGTTGTACAGGAATTTGAAGCTGATGAAGAGGAGCTGGGATAACTCTTTTTTGCCTACAGATTCTGCCTTTTCAGATCTGTCGCAACTGCTATCAGTCTACAGTCATTGCCAGCTGATAAGAAAGCTGATGTCTTAAAATTTCATGTCTTGCATTCCTATTACCCTCTGGGTTCCTTGGAGTCTATCGTTAATCCTGTGCAGCCTACATTGGCTACTGAAGATATGGGTGCTGGCAGTTTTACACTGAATATTTCGAGGGTTTAATGGATCAGTGCGATTGATTCAGGGATTGTTCAGCGTCTGTTACGCAGACTGTTTTTGACCAGAACCCTGTTGTCATTTTTGGTGTTTCGAAAGTGCTTTTGCCTAAGAGATTTTTGGAAGGAATCCTGTGTTTGACCAGTAAGCCAGGAATACTGATATAGGAATGCACAGCCGCCTGTTAGTGCTTTGTCACCAGAGAATTCGCCGAAAATGCTGTCGTCTGCTCCAGGTGTCAGAGAAGAGATTAAGTCTGGAGTTGGAGGGTTGCATGTTGTTGAGTACTCTACATTTGCTTTGTGTTGTTTTTGTATGTAATTGTATTTAGTGGTATGTGTTTTAATTATTTTGCACTTGATAATCAAAGAATTTTTTTTTTTTGGGGGGGGGGGGGTGTACACTTTATTGAATTGAATTTGGCTACAAAAGTAGCTTTTTTTGTGCTTTTTCTTTGTATGTGGCACTGTAGAGGAGATGTCTAAGTGTGAAATTGTGTAGCTTCTTGAATAATTTATATCATAAGAGCATCATATTTTCTCTGCAGTTCTGCACTTATACTTTTGGCACTTGTTATGAAAAATTTTAATAAGAGTAAATGGAGTTTTTTTTTTTCATGATTTTGGGCGGCTTTTATTGTTCTGTGACAGTGTTGAACTTATTATGAGGTTTGAAACATTGAATTCTAACATTTGATATCTTCTTTATGTTTCACCTTTTTAAGCCGTAACGGGTACTGATTTTTTTATGTCCAAACCAATCTCCTCGACGAGTTCTTCCCTAGTGCACCCTTGACAGCACATGCTTTATCCTAGAAATAACAAACAAATTGGTGTGGCAGCAGGGTATGCTTGTATGTTGCATTGTTGATCTCATTGGTACTTCTGTTTACTTTGATAGTGTATGATTGAGGAGAAATTTGAGTTTGCAAAATTAACGGTTGTTGGCTTGTTTCGTTTGGGAGTTCCAAGTGAATGCTATGAATATGTCATAGGCTTATGATTTTATTGGTAGCGAGTAGTTTTCCTACAATCAGTTTATGCAGCAATGAGAGCTTCAAGTTGCAGGGGAGACAGTCTGGTTCTAGCTCCGATACTGGTGGTATCAACGGCAGAGAGGATTGTAAAAATGCTAAGTGGGATTTTAGGATTTTGGGGTGTGGACCAGCTCCTTGTTGCCCAAATTCAAGTGTGAATGCTTTCTCATCACCTTGGTCTTGATTTGGTGTGGTTATATTGGATTTTTCTTTGATTGAGGAAAAGAGGATCTTTCTAATCTTCTGTTGTTTATAGCTTTTGGGTGAATTACAAACAGGTCAATGGTCACAGGCACCAGGGAGTCCGGTTTCAATTTCCTTGCATGCAAGGGCCAAGCAAGGTAATGCCTTCTGAATCTGATTAGGTATTATTGCATTCTTTTTTCTTCTTTCTCTCTCTGTTTTCTTTTCTTCTTCCTCTTCTTCTCTTTTTTCTCAATTCAACTGTGTTATCTGGCTGTTGGGTGTGCTATTGTAATTTGCTGTTATTCCAGTTCTATAATGATTTGTTAATTGCTTTTTACTTGATTGGTATCATTGCAGTCTTTAATCTGGTCAATAAGCACTCATCAAAATAAAACTATAGCCCCGCTTCTCACAAGAACACTTTAAGAAAATTTACAAGATGTTTCTTTCTAGTGTTGCAAGTCATTAATCATTGGAAGAAAACACTGTGAGATTTGAAGAGAATGATGGTCATGGAACCAGAGGCTGGTTAGTTTCAAACTTATTTGTGCTCTCTCTTGTGGTCCATAACCTAATTTATTGATGACAATCCTATGAACCTGTTTTGAAAAGCTTTAAGGGAAGGTCCTTGTGCTTGCTACAATAAATGCTGGTGGCTCAATTGGGAAATACTATTTGTTGGGGATTCCATTCAGAAATAGTATTTTGGAGTAGTACAGAGGAGCTCATAACTGGTTTTCTTCTGATTCCTATTCCACCACTTTGGTTTAACTGATTTCCATTCTCAATCAATTTCTAGGTCTGGATTTACAATTAGGGCAACATCTAGATCTATGGTTTTATTTTTTCAAACCAAGATTTTTGCTGGTCATTTTTATTTTGATTCTGTGTTTATCAAGATATTGACCCATTTTGAAGTTTCATAGATCATGTCAAATTGTTTGATCTAGAGCAATCCCACTAGGATCTTGATAAGCATGCAGCACCATATTTTATGAAAGCAGTCTAGTTCTAGTTCAATGGGAGGTTTGGGTTAAGGAAAAGCAACCTTGTAATGACTGCAGATTTATTTGCTGAAGTGGTATAAAGTTAATCAGCCTAAGGGAAACAGAGGTCTGGAGTTAAAGAAATAGGTAACCTTGTGCTGAAACTTCCATGGTGAAATAAGAGGCATTATGAAATTAGCTTTCATGATAAAATGGAGCTGTGGATAGGGCTTCAATGCATAAGTACTGTAGTAACTACCAAGAAAGTGTTCTGCGGTAGGACTGGGGTCAAAGGCTGTGATTCTCACCTGTGGAAGGGCATTTGGGTGTCTTGAGTAAACATGTGAGCAAGCACTAGAAGGATTGTGGTGAGATACATGGGTCGAGATAGAGGGCCCTCTTTCTGACAATGAATTTCCATCCTATCCCAGAAGCTTGTTGGTATTCTAAAGCAGTGGAGTGGGTTGGTGCTACTGGAGAATAGGCCTGGAACACGTTTTCCATTTGGTGCCTTTTGCTCTGAAGATTTCCTCATGAACCTCTCCTACAAAGCTGAAGAGAGGGACAGACAGATCCATGAAAGAACTGGCGGTAGGAAGTTCTCCATCAAGTTTGCTTATAACCTTCTTGAAGGAGATTACTGCAGTAACTCAAGGTACAAGTGGAGGTTAGATTGGAAATGGAAAAGGCCGCACAAGATTCTCTATATCTCCTGGCTGATACAGAATAAGAGATTGTCAACAAATGAGCTTTTAGAGGAACCTGGAATCTAACAGACTCTGTTACTTGACACCTGTGCATTACTAATGAGCGAAGAGGAGAACATGTGCGTAGGGACTGCTATCTGGCCAAGTGCTTGGTGCAGTCTTCTGGATGAGAAGGACAAGGTCACATTTTTTTTTTTTTGAGAAGGATCATAGTGAATGGTTGTATTATAAGCTTAGAGAAGTGTGTGACAAGGTCATGGTCGAAGATTGGGCTCTCATCTTTGAAGTCACAAGCTGGCAAGATTGGAGATGGATGAATGGTTATATATTTAACAATATTCTGGTGGATAGCAAGCTAGCCGTCTTCAAGTTTCACAGGTTTTTTGCAGAAGTTAAGCCGGCCAACTCTATTAACTTCTTTGAAGCCAGCAAGAAAGGATATAGACTTACTGGCTAACAACAACTGCAAAAAGGATGGATAAAGTAGAATGCTGATGCATTTTTTTTTTTTTTTCAGGGCTGATAGTATTGCTAATTTTTTATGTGATTGCAGCGGCATCATCCTTGGAATGTTTCCTGCTCTTGTGGTTTTCAAACCTAGCTGAAGCCACTGCCATCATCAAGGCTTTAGTGATTACTGCTTTAAATCATTCGCTGCTTCACTATTTGATTCTGGTGGAATTGGACTACTATTGTTATTAGTCGGTTTAATAAAGAATCGGATTGGCCTTGGACGTGTCATCAAGAGTTCCTCACCATTTCCCCTTTTGGATCATTCCAGAGAGTCTTTTCTGTCATGTCTAGCTTGAAGCCAATTTTTTTTGCAGACCATCTTGCTGTACTAGGAGTTGCTAGAAATGCTGATTTATACCCTAGGTTTGATTCTGATGATTGCTTTAATATTGTCCCAGTTCTGCTGCAAGGAAGGTACTGCTGTTTCATTGGAGTTGGATCTACTCTTTGGGCTTCTCTGGCATCTTTTGGCTGCTCCTGTGAGTTTGCTGATTTTTGGGTCTAAAGATTGTTAGGTTATGTGCTCTTTTGCTGCTGCAACTCTTCCGCTGCTGAATTTCCAGGAGCTCTGCAATGCATCTTAATCCTTCTTGTTTTCATGCACTTTATGTCTCTAGACTTTTTCTATCACTAATATAGCATCTCTGTCCGTAACCATTTCTATTCTGGTATCGTTTTAATCTTTGGTTTGACGGCGGGCTGCTGTCATTGATTTCTCTAGTGTGCTTCTTGATCACCTGGGTGATGTTTGGAGAAGTTTCTAATTGAATGAGGATGCTCCTGATTATTTTTGTTGACCTAGTGTTTTTGGAGGTTTAGGTTGCCCAAACAATTTTCGAGGCTCTTCAATGTCAGTGTCTTCTTTTATTAGTTTCTTCATCATTTTGTGATAGCTTTTGTGTTGATACTCGGGTCTCATTTTTGTCCAAGCTTTTGTGTTTTTGTTTATCAATGTTTACTTGGCGCCTTATTTATAATATTTCCTCTGGTTTATCAAGAAAAGAAAATAACTAGAATACCGAGGGGGCTTGTAGAGTAAACCCAGTATGGTAGATGGAGGAGGCTTAATCAGGCACCAATGCGGTGCTCGGTGAAGTGGTTTGCATATAAGAGAGCCTGTGTTTTTGGCAGCTGAGGTGGATATGGGCAGTTCTGACACGCTTAGAAATGGCTTGGAATTTACAGGTTTCAAACATTGATCCTTCGAAGTAGATCCACAAGTTGGTGAAGCCATGGTTCAGCTAAGCATGCAATGCTACTTTGCTTGCTATCAAAGCTTAATCATGATCAATTTTAAGAGGTGTAGTTTAACTGGTTAGGTTCTAGATTTGTTATCTAAAAATTACTAGTTCGAGTCTCATAAACATTAGAGTTATTGGAGACTTGTATAATTATTAATTTTAGAGTTAGTTAAAATGTGTGCAAGATAACTCAAATATTTATATTAATAATAAAAAATATTTATAATAATAATAAAAAAGCTTAAGCCTGATCTACAACTCTGGATACTGAGCCATTAATTTTGTCACCTTAGCAGGGAAGCAAGCATTCGTTTTATAGTTTGAAAATATATTAAAATAGTATTTTTATTATTTTTTAATAATTTGAAAATAATAAAAATTAATTTTAAATAATAATAATTTTACTTAACTCTTATTTAGAACGGCCTCGAGTCGAGGATGACACTGCAGAGGCTTCTAATATCAGACCAGACCGTGCATTATTTTTAGTTCTGTTTCTGGGCCTGCTACGGCGAAAAAGGAAGTTGCTGATTTTCATGTGTAAATTACAGTTACATGGCCATGTTGTTTCGGCATCTTAGGGCTTTGTTGTCAGTTTTCTTCGTTCATGGGTGCGTGCTCAATCTTCAAGGCATTCCTTCTTCCATTAATCCTCAAATCATGAGCAAGTTACCTATATTCTGTATTGATACAAACTATTTTGATAAATAAAAAACCTTATTACAATCTCTTTTTGAATTATGAGCCTGTTTATTTTATATTTAAAAAAAATTGAAAGTTTTTTATTTTTTTATTTAAATTTTTTTTTATGTTTTCAGATTTTTTTTAATATATTATTATATCACAGATGATATTATAATATTAAAAAAGCTCATCAATCATGACAAGTGAGCAAATCCCCTTTAAGACTTGAGATCAATAATGCAAAGATCATTCAATGTCCAACACATTTGACATAATATTTTATTCCCTCACTTTTTCACTCTCTCTATTTTCTTGCTTAATCTAAGGCTTGTTTCAAGTTCTACTTATATATAATATATATATATATATATATATATATATATATATATATATATTTCTTGAATATTTTTTTAAAAAATTCATTTATAATTTTGTTTAAGGTTGTCATTCATCTTACTAGTTATCATTTCACTTGGAGAAGAAAAGAAAATGATAACAAGAAAAAACCCTACCCAACTAGAGTCTCTTAGAATTTAAAATAAATTAATAGACAGAAACTCTATAAAAAATTAGCTTTTTTATTTTAATTTACATCAATTAGGGGTCACTAATCACACAAAGCTTCCTTATTTTATATTAATGTTTTTTAAAATGTGGTTATGGTTATTTTTTAAAGTAATTTTTATTTGAAAATATATTAAATTATTTTTTTTATTTTAAAAAAATTATTTTTGATAGTATAGCATCAAAATGATATAAAAACATTAAAAATATATTAATTTAAAACAAAGGAAAAATAATATATATATATATATATATTTTTTTTTTTTTTGAAATAAAACAAACAGTAACTAAATCTTTTTTTAGGCCACAGTATTAAAGATTATTTTCAATTCGGCCCAAACCACAACACGCCAGAATCCACTGTACTTGTGCATACACAAGTAAAACTAACCTAGGCTAGGCAGGCGGCCTCAATGCTGAAGTAGAGAGAGAGAGAGAGCAAAAACTTTGAGAAGATGGGTTCTACTGTAAACTCAAAATGGTTGCCTGTGACATCCACCATAACTGTGGCACTTGCACTTCTTTCTGCCTCAACAGCAGCTATCTCTCGTACTCTTCCCTTCTTTTCATGTCTTCTATGAATTTACTGTATTCTAGGTATGAACTTTACACTGAAGCTTTCATTCTTTCAGTTTATTTTTGTAGAAAGAAAGCTAGAGTTTTGTATTCAAAGATTCAAGAACTTGAGATTTCTCTCAATTCTTGTATGCAAAAAAGTGCTGCTGAGAGACAAGGTCGAATTAGAGCCCAACAGGTCTCTTTTTTAATCTATGCACTTCTGTTATACTGAGCCCTTTCTCTTATTATGTTGTATTATTGTTGTGACCATTGATAAAATTGGTGCTCCTTATTGGTTCTGTAGGATTTGAGGAAGGCCTTAGCACAACCCAAGTCTGAGAATTTGGAGCAGGCTTCTTATCCCATGACCCCCATTGGAGTAGTTCAGTCTTGCTTCTCAACCAGGTAATCTTCCTCGGTGATCCAAATTAGAGATTGTTTATTCATTCTTAATGTGGTACATCAACCAAGTGAAGCAAGGGTACAGAGAAAGCTACAAATTGACAATCTCAGATAATTTTTAGGAGGAATAGAACTATATAAGTAGACAGGAGATTTGTTTCATTGATTACTTAAGCAATCGGACCTGCCATGGCTGTTCTCCATGGAAAGCAGAAACTTTTCCTGAATACTGCATCCCTTCAACGCTTTCCCAGACTCAAATAACAGGAAATTTTTCTTACTGCATTGTAAGGAAACACTTTCATCTTGGTTTTTGATATCTGAACGGTTCTTGTTGAGAAGGAATCGATTTTGTTTTTGCGTGTCTGACCGTCTCCTTTTTAGATCTCCTAAGTTCACCAAGTCCATCATTTGAAGTCCAAATTCATGATTGATTTCTGTCATTATGAATCCTGAATACTGAGCACGTTGTTCTGTTCTCCAATCCTATGCTTAATGCTGACACAAGTTGTATTCCTATATTGAAATTTTGTACTTTTTGTGCATGCATACTCAGGCAAAAAACTTGGAAAGTCTGCATTTATCTATGCTTTTGCAAATGGTTGTTCATGAATAGAAGCTAACTCACTCATTATTGGTGCAGAAATGGGACTCCAAGGCAACCCTTACTCGTACCTCTTGCTAGGGCATGCTTAATCTTTGACTCAGCTCGGGTTCCTCCAGCATCCCTTGAGGGTCTTGTAGAATATTCTCATTGCTGGATTATATATGTGTTTCATTTGAATACAGATTTGGTGAAGTTATGGAAGCATCCCTCTAGATCAAAGTTTAAGGCTAAGGTAACCGTCGCTACTAGATATATTGTATAGTTTGATTTCTATCTAAAATTGTTCTTATATGAAGTTTCTACAAAAGTATGGCTGGTTGGATAGGTTAGAGTACCAAGACTGAAAGGAGGAAGGATGGGAGTCTTTGCTACAAGATCTCCACATCGCCCATGCCCTATTGGGCTCACTGTTGCAAAGGTAGGATAATTTTTTTTACATGTTTCTAGCTGTGTTGCATATGCTGATGAAAAAATTAGAATAAATGTATATAGATTGGGATAGATTAATATCAAGGTTCATTGATATGGGAAAGGAATAATCAAACTTCTTAAAACTATTTCTTGTATTTTCTTACTTGTGCAAATGGGCAGCACTCCCTTGGTTCCTGCATTTACGGATTTTATTCTATTCTCACCAATAAAAGATTTCTGGGAAACTAGATGCATTTCATCCTCATGCTTGGAGTGTCACACTGAATCTTGCACTGCATGGTGCTTTTTCTTAATGAAATGTTAGAACTTGCAGAAAAAGGAAAATCCTTTACTTAACAATTAGTAACAATATCCATTGTTTACTTTAGGTGGAGGCTGTACAAGGAAACATGGTTCTTCTATCTGGTGTTGACCTGGTTGACGGGACAGTAAGTTTCCCATGTTTTTTCTTTCCTAGTCACACTACCTATGATTGATATCTTTCTTCTTTCTTTTAGCTTTATCCTGAATAGAATGCATATGCATGGTTTCCATGATATTTGTTGTACTCATTGTGCTACTTTTATTAACAGCCAATACTTGACATCAAACCATATCTACCATACTGTGATAGCATCCAAGGGGCAGCAGTGCCGGAGTGGGTAATGGTAATACCACAATACAACTTTACCATATTTTAATCTTGAATGCAGTTTTAGGAAAATGATGATGCATTATGTTGTGAATTTATTTCCTATAATAAAATCCTAGTCTTGACTCTTGAAAGTGACAACTGCAGCAAGCATTATTATACTATAAGCTGTAAAGTTAGAGCTATAGAAGGTTCTGTTGATGAACAATTTCCAGATATATATGAAGTAATGCTGCATGTCCTTCTCAAAGGACCACTCCTTAAGTCTGATGCATATTTTTCTCGTTGAGCTTGCCCTTTTCCCGTTCACTTGTTCCCCTATCACATTGGAATAATGGCTAATTTTTGTACAGGTGGACAATATGTTAGCAGTAGCTTCTGTTAACTTTTCTGAGGGCTTCTCTTCCTCACTATCTGATTGTTGGGAAACAGCAGTAAGTGGTTCATAACTACTTGAAATATTAAGCATTTGTATGTTCAAATTCATATGATTAGTTTGGATTTCTTTTCTTTTTCTGGGTTTTGCCGTTTCCTCTGTCTATGTTGTCTACTGTCTGTTCATCTTTACAATTCGCTAAATTACCTCGTCCATAGCAGTCTATTATGGTAGAACTAACTGCCAAATTAAACATCATAGTAATTTCTCACCAAGAAATTTTTTTATCTATAAATGGCTAAGATTACAGAGAGGTACTGACTGAGCATGTGAGAGAAGCAGCCCAGAAGGTGCTAAATCAGAGAACATCTCCCTTCAAAAAATTTCTCTTATGATTAAAGTGACAACAATCAAAGTTTTTTGTTTATTTTATAGTCCTTGCAAATAATAGAATCGAATGGGTAGATAACCCATGGTTGTTAGGTTGTGCAAGTAATTGCAATGAAATGAATTTATATAAATAAATTTAGGGAAAGCAACAAATAAGTCCTGCAACTATGTTTTTATACTTGGAAGTGTTTAACCTTTCTTATTGTTGGCCTCCATCCAGGTCAACCATCTACAACAATTAAATTGTTAATGAACCACATTTTCACATTTACCTTCATTATCCTACACTATCAAAGCCCCAAATTGCAACTCTAAACACCAAAGTTCAAGTGAGCATGGCACAAGTGTGGCATGTTTCATCGGACAAGAAAAACATAAAACTTATTTCAGGAAAAATATGCATATTTTGGAAAAATGTGATTCTTTTTTAGGCAGGGTAAAGGATGCACTTAAGAAAAATGTGGCCCCTTGATGATTTTTGCTGTTTGTAATACAGTCTAGGGTGGAGCAACAACATTAAAAAAAATTGGGAAGCCCCATCAGAAATCCCAAAATTGGCCACACTCTGTCCAGTGTCCATTCTCCTCACCCAAATCATCTCCATCTTCTTCGTTTCAAAATAGTGAAATATACCTTTGATAGAGAGAAACATGAACAATGTTTCAACGTTTGATTTTGGAGTACTTATGTGAACAGTGAAGAATTACGAATTAAAAAACCAAACATGAATCCATTCTATTAAATCTTTGGTGATCTGAATTTGATAGCAATTCTTCCATGGAAATTCATTGCAATTGATTCGTTAGGGATAGATTATGTGACTTCATTACTTGTTTTTAGATGTTTACTTTTAACAATGTCCATGTTGAAGTTCTCTCACTGTCTGAAAACTATTCCTGTTGATCCCATTGTATAATATTTTTTTCTTCAACCATGTCTTATTGAAGTTTTAAATGTTGAGTGATCAGTTGCAAAAAGGTGCAATATTAATTGAGCAAAATGAGTTCCTCCATATTAGAAACGCTACCTTGGTCTTTCTTTTTACTTTTTGATCTTTTAACATGTCCTGATCAGGATAGCCGTGCTTTTGTTTTGTTCAGAAAAAGAAGTCGCTCTATGCATCACCAGATGAACTTCAATGCTTAATCAAGCAGGTGCTTTCATGGGATATTCGATCAATATCTCAACGAAATCAACCACATGATCCCCTTATCAAGACTGGAAATGGGGAAGCACAACATAGTGCTCTTGATTCAAACCAGAACCAAGATCAAGAAGCTTCGGACAATGAAAACAGCCAGGTTTGTCATCCTTCTGGGGATGTAACATACCACTTAATTTTGGAAGGAATGGATGTCTCATACAGAATTGATTTTAATGGCAATGTAATTGTAGAGAATGTTGTAGTTTCATCTGACATTCCGAATGGTAATCAAAACCGTAGCAGTTTCTTAATGTGGAGAGACGAGCTCAGTTAACCAAACTATCTTCAGCTTTTTCCTTGCAGTTCCTGTAGTAACTACATATTATGGCCGCAGAATCTCTTCCTTGCTGAGCCAGATTTGAATTGATCTGGTTCATTGGATTATATGTTAATTATTTCCAGTTTTGCAGATACTATTTTTTATGACTTTCATGCTTGGAAGAGCTATAAACCAATCTTCTTCTTCCCATTTCAGGTAGAAGCTATAAATTAGTTAAAGGCCTCATTTTGCCATCCTTTCTCGAATACAACTTACTATAATATTAATGGTGTTTTTTTCTTTAATTCTGTTATTCTATCTTGAAGCTAACAGCTTTTAATAGCCTGCCACTTCACTCCTTAAAAGCACTTGTATGAGGAGATGGAACGCTATAGCTCTCAGCTGCATTTGGACGACATATTTTTAAAATAACAAAGACTGTGATGTATTGCCGTATTGGAATTATTGAAAGAAGAAATTCTATATGAAAATTATAAAATTATATTTTTAATCAATAAAAAAAATAAAAAATAAAGAATGAAATTAAAAAAATATATTTAATTAAAAAAAATAAAGAAATGATGTGGTGTCATTATGCGCTCTTGCTTAAAAGAGCGTTCAGAAACGCTGGTTAATCCGTGTTTTTTAAAAAAATTAAATTATTTTTTATTAAATTTTTTGTTTATATTTTGAATTGTTTTGATATGCTGATTTTAAAAATTACTTTTAAAAAAATAATCGTAACAACACTTTCTAACATGTCTGTTGGAGCCCTTCTCAGTGGTAGCCATTTCTCCCCTTTCATTTAATTTAATCCTCAAATGCTTATTTAAGTTTCAAATCTAGTATCTAAAGTTTTAATTGATTTAAGTCTATGAAACCAGATTTTATTTTGCAAAAAACAAAAACCCACCATTACAATCCACAATAATGTTTTAGTTTCGTCTATTATTTCCTTGCATTTTTTGGGCAAGATTTACGTAACAAAACGTAGTCTATAAAATTTAGGTAGAACCATAAAGAAGAATTAATCTATAAAAAGAACCACAATATTTTATTTTATTTTAGATTTTTAAGTGCATCGTGCTAAGTCTTATAACTGACAATATCATACCAAAAGAAGATAAACTTATCAATAAAGAAACTTGAAAAATATAAAACAGAAATATTTTTACGTAACAAAATATACATTGTCTTTGAATCTTAGGTTAAAAAACTATTAAAGGCATAGCCTTACAAGAGATTGACTTTGGGCCATTAGAGCCGAATTAGAAAGCACAAAGATGTTATATTAAAAAATAAATTGTATTTTCTCATGTCCAAATAATCTGCCATAATACATAAAAAAAAATCAAGATCATATCAACCTGTCATATACAATTTAAAATTAAATAAATAGGAAAATAAAATAAAATAGAGAGAGAAAAAAAAAAGACAATGACTAGCTAGGACAACAACAATAATAGTTACCATCTACATTGAAATATATGGGGTATTTTTTATGGAGCTTAACTACTAACTTTTTTTTTTTTTCATTTTCAAACTTTTTTTTTTCAATTTAATCACTCTATAGCTTAATTAGATGAAACTAGATGAATGCTCGGGAGCTAAAGGACAATTTCTTAAACCTGTTTTAATTTTATTATGTAATAATGAAAATATAAATAAACAAAAAGAGTAAGGGGAAGAAAGGTCGAATACCTTTCTGAAATGTCAATAAGAACACCTTTTTTTCTTTTTCTTCCTAGTCCACAACCTTAAGCACTTGATCTAAAATGTGAAAAATCAGTATCTCTTCAAAGTGAACACAAACCAAAAAAGCCTGACACGAATCAAGGAAGAAGAAAAAAGAGATGTAGCAAAAGGGAAAAAATTAGGTAGAATTGAAATGAAAATCAAAGAGGTAAATAGGAAAAAAGACAACTTACCTTGCAAGGTAATTTCACATTAAAGATGCCAACGGTTGTGTTGTGGAATCGGAAAAAAGACAACTTTATTTTCAAAGTAACAGGACATCAATAATATAAAGAATATATTTGGTATTGTGGTAGCTGTTGTGGTTTTATTTTTTAAAAAATTATTTTATAAAAAATACTTTTAGTTAAGGTTAGTTTGAAAAAATAGATGTTTGATTAAAACTATAATTGAAATTGAGGTTGAAGAAAAAATAATTTTAATGTGTTTGGTTAAGAATGCTTTTAAAATTGAGGTTATAAAATAATTTTTTTTAAAAGTAGTTTTAATGTGTTTAGTTAAAAATGTTTTTGAAATTAAGGTTATAATATAATTTTAAAAAATATATATTAATATTGATAGTTTTTAATTTAAATTTTATAGATTTAACTATTACTACTACATCATAAAATAAATCACACTTAAAAAAATTATTTTAACAAAAAACTATCTACAATTCCATTACGTACAAAATTCATCCGACAAGAACTACAAAATTAGATAAAATATTATCAAGAATAAAATTAAGATTGCAGTACGAGTAAATTTAATTCACCTTAAACTAATTTTAAAAAAAAATTATTGTTCACGTTCATGTGAACAGTGCGAGTGAAATCAATTAAGTACACTGGTTAAAAAAACAAAACAACAAACCTATTCAACGAACAGTGGAGGCATGCATCCACTATTCAGTGAACAGTGGAGGATGCCTTCACTGTTTCAAAAAAAAATGTTGAGTGGACAGCAGAGACATGCTCCATTGTTCACTTAGCAGTAGCCTGCCACGCAAAAAGCAATAATTTGCTGTTTTTCATTTCCCTGCGTCTCGAACACAATAAATTGGGGATAGTAAATAGTTTTTTTTTCTTAACCAAACACTGAGCCAGTGTGTTTTTGAAGAAACACAACCTTTACCTCGTAGCCAAACGGACTCAAAGTAGATGTGGTTGAAAAGAAGAGAATTGAGTGTAAAGAAAAGGAAAAAAAAAAAAAAAAAGATATAAGACTTACCTTGTTTGTTAAGAACAAACTAAGAGAATTCGATCGTAACCTAAAATTCTAAGAAACGCAAAAAGAGTTCGAAGTACAAGCCCTATCCAATTACAAGTTTATGGTCATAAACCCATGAAATCCAATTCGTGACCAATGTATCTCAAAAATGGCTTTGTTCAGTTCTCACTAATCCCCTTCACAGTGTTAATGGTTTGATCTACAACTTTTATAGACAACTTAAAAGATGAAAAAGACTATTCAGAGGGTTTAAAGAAAAAAAATTAGGTATATTAAAGAATCAATTATGAAAGAGAGAGAATTGATTTCTTTGAACTTTTTCTGGAGATTGTTGGGAGGGTGCTATAAAAAAATTAGATGTCCAAAAAAAATATTAAAAATCTCAACATTAGCATCTCTATAATGAATACAGATGTTTTTGGAGAGGATTCTAAACCCTAAAAATCTTGTAAAATTGCAACAATGTCATTTTTAAAGTATAAAAGTGAAAATTAAATAAAACCTTAATATTAATAAAATTTGAAAAGTGTCATTTCTACAAGGAACTAATAAAATGAAAGACTATTTCTCTTTGTTTTCTTTGATAATAATAATAATGATGATAATGATAATTTTTTTATATAAAAAAAACCATCATCTTTTAATTTAGTTTCTTTTATAATAATAAAAACAAGAGGAGAAATAATATATTTGACTTCAAACTGAGTGATTTTTCTTAAAAAGTGTTAGAGAAAGAGAGTTTTTTTTAAAACTATCCCCAGGGTGTTATTGTAACAATGAATGAATGATGATAGGAACAAAAAGAATTATGATAAATATACCAAGTGTAAGTAAAAAGAATTTAAAAAAAAAATTGTTTGAAAAAAAAAAAAAAGAGTTGCACAAAATTACAGATTTGTCATTGTTACAATACCAAAGCACTTAAGAAATTGAAAAAAAAAAAAAAGATTTACCATTTCTACATTTAATCGCTACAAAGAAAATGAGTTTCCTTTATATATTATATAATTAGTTTTTCGAATTATGGTAAAATTACCAAATTAAAAGAAATTGAAATGATGGTAAAAAATTCTATGCAGTCTAAACATTTTTTTATATATTTAAAAATCCTTGATCCCACCCGAGCGAAGTTGTGCTGGGACTCTATTAAAAAAATTGGCACGTGAAAGCAAAGCCATCTCGATTCAGAAATGAATTCTCAGCAAAGAATCTCACGTGATGCAAAATCATTTTCGAGATGACCTTCGCCTTCGAGGCACCCAAGGAAAGCCTAACCACTACAGAAGTAATGCTTCTCTCCAGATCAGGATATTTTCCGGGTTTTGAGCAAAGAAAAAAGGACAACGAGAATAAGTGTTGTGGTGGCAAGAAGTTGGAATAAATAAACTCAAATTATAAAGATATTTGGAACAAAGCTGACTAGTCGAGAGATCCAACTATACATCCACAACCTCGTAATTTCTTGATATGTTCCCCTCGAACATTCATGTAAAAGCAAAACACCATCTCGGGTCAGGTCCTCTGTACTCGGAAAACACGTGTTTTACGTGTTTAAGTGTTTAATTATTATTATTTTTTTAAAATATTTTTTATTTAAAAAAATATGTTAATAATATTTTTTTATTTTTTAAAAATTATTTTTAGATCAACATATTAAAATAATTTCATAAACATATTAATTTAAAACAAAAAAAATTTAAAATTTTTTAAACACAATTATTAATCATCAATGTAAATTGGGAGGGAGTGGTCGGTCACACACGTGCTACTTGACGAGGTTTAATTGACAGAAGCCTAAGAAAACTCTACCGAGGGCGATGCATTTTCTTGACCTTATAATTCGACGGCCAAAATAATAATAATAATAAAAAGAATTGAAAGGCCAGGAGCCTAGTTGGATTTGATAAGAAAATCATAGATACTTTTCAACCAATTATACATTTAAACAGCCGAAAAATAATTACTATATATTCTTTCGGACAACACCCAAGAGAAAAATTAAATGAAAATGAATCGGAATACTCGAAATCCATCTAGAGGAGGAGAAGGAAGAAAAGTCAATTCGGCGAGCATAGTTTCAAAGCATGAAAAAACAAGCGAAGATTCTTTGCCCAAAGATGACGACAATTCAAAAGTCCTCAGGGACTCGGGAGACATGCAACCTTTCATCAGAAGCATCCGAAATCGCTTTCCTGCTTTGGAATTTCTTTTGGGCAAATTTGGCGGTCCATCGACGGTCATCTACCGCGTGAGGTATATTCTTTGTTTCTTTAGGAACCTCAAGCTAGCCCCTCATGTTGCCTTACCTAATTCTCGACGGAGCCCCGAAATTGAACGTTTTATCTATTAATTTGAATATTATCAATCCGGGTCCTTTTCCCGATTTATATTTATTCTCTCATCAGGTAGATTCCGACATGTCTGGAGCATCTGGGATTTTATCCATGGATAAAATCTTTAATATAGAGACTTAATTGAAGATTAGCACGCAGGTCAGGGACTAAATTGATATTCTCCCTTTTGTAATTTTATTTTCATCTCTAGAAACTAAAAATAGGCTGGCAGCCACTATGTTGAAGCAGTGCTTAGCTTCCACAATTGCCCAATTCGTGGAAGGAAAATACCAAAGTAGTTCACTTTTGATAAAATTTGATTTTTTTTTCTTTATTTTTTTTTTACTATTTTAAAATTATTTTGATGTGTTGTACAAAAATAAATTTAAATAAATAAAAAAAATATTTTTTTTAAATATTTTTTTTAAAAAACTTACTAACCAATCAAACAATTAAAACTTGTTTGGTATTTATAGCAATAGTAGTAATTTTTTAAAGTGTTTTTTCACTTGAAAATACATCTAAATAATATTTTTTTTATTTTTAATATTACATATCAAAGTAATTTAAAAAATATAAATTTTTTTTAAAAATAAATTTAAAATTTTTAGAAACAGGCGACTCAGCCATATTTCTAAACAAGGTCATGTATTTTTTAACACGTTTTAGTAGAAGCTGATATTGCCCTCATGAAGGGACAAGAACCCGTGCTTAAAACGTGCATGGGATGAGAATGTACTATGTAGCAAGGCATGCTCCGAATATACCTATGGTGATGGCGACAAGAAAACAGGCCGTCCTTGCCGGCTGAGGCATTACCATGCGCGTGGAATGATCATACTGGATAATTGAAATATATTTAGGTAACATGGTATTCAAAAAATATGAAAATGTTTTTTTTTTTAAGTAAATACAAATAATATAAATTTTTAGGGATATTAGACTAGATTCTTAAAAAATATATTTAGGTAATAATTAAAATTAGGATCAATATGGTACTTTTATAAAAATATTTTTAATTAAAAATACATTAAAATATTTTTATCTTTAGTTTTTTTATATATATAAAAAAAACCATTGAAAATCAATTAAAACAAAAATTATTTTAAAATTACTTTAAAAAACAGGTTTAACCATCTCACCAAACAAATCATAAATAAGTTGAAATTTTACATCAAACAGGTAAATATAAATTGTCGGATCATTATGGATGGTGTGTTGATTATTTTGATAGGCAAACGTAGATATCAAATTTCCTTAAATTTACACAATGTGCTTCATTATTCAAACATTTCAACTTCGATTACATATTTTCATACCAATGCTATATTTCCATGCAAATCATATAAAAAATTTTATAATATTTTTTTATGTTAATTTAATATTATTTCAATGTACTTCTAAAAAAAAATACTTTAAAAAATAACTATTATCATAATATTAAACACAAACTCTTAAAAATAAAATAAACAAATAAACACATCAGGTTCTCTTGCCAAAATCATATTGTTGATATATCATATCAATATTGAAAATGTCAACACCATTTTTTTTTTTAACAAACTTCTTTCAATTAAATATATTTTCATTTGCATACTCAATGGTTAGAGCTAAAAAAAAAAAAAAAAAGTTTCAGTAAAATATTATAACCCTAAATTCATTATAATGAAGATTATAATAGTTTAATGATGATTTTGTTCTTTATCGTAAAAACTAACAAAATTTATTACTAAAGGTAATATAATTTTTTTCACGGGATCTGTTAAACATTACTAAATTAAATGAGAATAAATTGTTTTATAAATACTTTTTTAATATAGTGAAATAATTTTATTATCTTTAAAAAAGTTAAAATTGAAATTCAAGAGTAATTTTTGGTCTTTTATGTTTTGGTAGGATAGCAAAATACCCTTAAAAACAAAAAATTAAGACAAATGTCAGCAGCTTCTTTGTAATTTCATGATGGCCTTTTAGTTTATAAGAAATGTGAATGGAGGACAAATTAGTATTTTAACAAGAATAAAAATAATTAAAAAACAAAAAATGATTGCGAGAGCATTAGGTGGAGATGCCCTCGCTCTTTGAACAATGCATGTGACATCTCCTGACATTCAATGCCATCTTCTACGATGGAGTTGAAAGCAACATGCAATTCTTTTCATGGTCATTGCAGCGTATGCAATTCTTTTCATGGTCATTGCAGCGTGTACATGATGGAGAGATACTTTGTTTTGGGGGGCTTTTTTTCTTTCCTCTCTCTTCATGCCAATCTTTTTAAAAATTAAATATATTGGATAAATTTGAACTAATTTTTTATTTATTAAAATTATATAGTTTTTTATTTTTTTTATTTAAATCAAGTTTTGACTATATCATTCATAATTATGTTAATAATTATACTGTAAAAAAAGGAAAAAAAGAGTAATGAAATTAATTTACTGTTCTGTTTTTGTTAAAATTAAATTAATTAAACTCCAGCTGGCACCATTAGTAATTTAACGACGACAACATTATTACTCACTTTAGTTAACTGTCCGCACCCTCATCCCTCCCTTTTTGAAAATCTGGAAAAACAAACCACCCTTTCTCTCTCTAAAACCAAAACCAAAACTCTCTCTCTAGACACCAACTCACATCTATTTATTTTTAAATATACAAATCAAATAACACAGAGAGAGAACCTTAAAAAAAAATCATATCTCCAAAGCTCGTTGCTTTCTAATAGAGATATATTAAATGAGTTGTTAATACAGGAAGAGGATAGGCGTTCCTTTTTTTGTTTTTTGAAGAATAAAATGGATTCGCCGACGGCCTCAACGACGGAAGGATCGACGGCGAGGATAGTGACGTCGAGATCATCAGTAATTGAATCAATTCGAGGATGTGGATTATCAGGCCTTAGAGTAAACAAAGAGGATTTGAAGAGGAAACTGTCGATGCCTAAATATTTGCGTCACGCAATTCGAGATTCAATCAATTCAAAGGATGTTAATGCCGCCGCTGATCGTTACCGAGAAGGAAATAGTGCTGGTCGTGAGGAGGCGCCGGAGGGGCCTATGGTGGTGTTTGTGAATTCCAAAAGTGGTGGTAGGCATGGGCCTGAACTTAAAGATAGGCTTCAGCAATTAATGGGAGAGGAGCAGGTAATGCATTGTGTTTTCCCCCCTTTTCCCAGTGTGTCGTTTTGAGGATTATTTTGCGTCGTCTTGATTTGTTGGTTATTGTTGTTGTTGGAAATAAATTATTATTTTTTTAATTGAGCAGTGAAAATTTAGTTTAAAAAGGATGATTAAAAATTAATTAATCATGATAGACTGCTCCTGCTGGTTTCGCATGGGATTTTTTTCTTCTTCTTCTTATTTTCTTAATAATTGTAGTTAGTTTTAGTTCTGAAAGTTTTCTTGTTAATGTAGCAGTAAAAAAATCAGCTTAAACATGGGTTTAGCCGAGTTAAATAGAAATTAAAGAAAGGCAATGAACAAATAATTATCAGCAGGCTGGTTGGCCAGTTTTAGTTAATATGATTATAGAAAGTTGGTGTTTTGAATAAGTAATGATTTGCAATGCAGGTTTTTGATCTAAGCAATGTGAGGCCTAATGAATTTGTGGAGTATGGCTTGGGATGTTTAGAGAAGTTGGCCGGCCTTGGTGATTTTTGTGCCAAAGATACTCGAGACAAGTTGAGAATTTTGGTAATAAATGGACCTTTTCTTGATCTGTACAAAAATGGTCATGGTAACGATGCTGTTTCCTGGATGTGTGTTATTTGAGAAATTCTTGGATGATTGAACAGGTTGCGGGAGGTGATGGTACGGTAGGTTGGGTGTTAGGAAGTCTCACAGAACTTCATAAGCAGGGTAGGGAGCCTGTTCCTCCTGTAGCAGTCATCCCTCTTGGTACTGGAAATGACCTGTCAAGGAGTTTTGGTTGGGTAAGCTTCTCTTTTACGTTAAATTTTGAGTTTTCTGACTTTATCTTGTGCTGTTAAATTGTGATCTTGAATGATTTTTTTCAGGGTGGTTCGTTCCCTTTTGCTTGGAAATCAGCTGTCAAAAGATCTCTTCTCAGGGCCATCACTGGTCCAGTGTGCCGTTTAGATAGGTAAGCTTTCTCTTATGTTGCAAGCTGCTCCTATGTTATTAACAAAAAAATGTATTTCCGATGTTAAGTTCTTTTCATTTTATCTAGAAGTCGATAATGCCTTGACAGCTGCCAGTATTCAAGTTGCTCGATGCTTTGTTATCTTTAAAAGAAATCCTTATTCCTGGGAGTCACATAATGTGGGGACAATTGTGGCCATTTTGTGGCTTGGAGATACCTCTTTGTGCATTAACTTTGCAGCTGATGTTTTCCCTGATTTGCCACTGCTTAGCACTCGGTTTTTGCGGGCAGTTCTAATTTTATCTGTTAAGATGTGGTATCTTGGCATTTTTTGCTGGTTTTCGGTTTCTGTTGTGATTTTGTGCCCTTGAGGTTCCTCTTGTGCACATCCCTTCTAATTATTTGCAGCTTGAATCCTCTTGTGCTGTTAACAAATCTTGTACCTTTGAAAGAAGTCTTGTTTGGTAACAGGTGTGGCTTGATTATGGCTTTTCAGTATAACTAGCACTTATAAACACTACCTTTTGATGATGCAGTTGGCATCTTCTAATGTCAGTGCCAAGAGGAGAAGTGGTGGATCCGCCCCATTCCCTGAAATCCACAGACGAATGTTCCCTTGATCAGGTAGTGGATTGTCCTGCTCGAAACTTAATTATTTTTATTATTAAGACTTTTCATTTTCACGTTACCGTCTGGTTTTACGATGCTGATAGGTATTATCATTGTCAAGGGCTAGGATGACCTTTGGATGGGTTAGCTTGCCTTACAGACCCATGCTAGTTAACAGGATAGAGGGAAGGATTTCTAATATATCAGGAAATGTATTTTGGACCTGGAAAATTTCTGGATCTGGGTGCTACTTAATGAGATACTTTTGAAACATGCTAGATTTGCTAGCATAAAAAGAAGGCCTATAATCACCTTTCATCAAAGTGAAAAATATGAACATTGATCTTAAGAATTTCTGAAGGCACATGTATCTTGGAAAGAATGGTAATATTATATATTTAGAATCAAGTAATATGATTAGAAACAACTTTAAGGACACCAACCTTATATTTAACAAAGATCATTCAAGCCCTTATTTTGTTTGAATGAATCCTCCGTTCATCATGTGCTGCCTCATCTAGGGCCATTATCTTTTCTTGGCAAGATACCTTTAGAATTTATGTGCCTGTCTCATCTGCAAAAGAATGTGCCAAACACCCCCCCCCCCATAACAAAGGGGTGGGGATCCATGGATTTAAAAGAACAAATACATTTCTGAAGGGAGGACATGTCGTTTCTCATTGTCAATTGAAAGTCAGTCACTTTGATAGCTTAATCTTGTGATGTTGATATGCTGATCTATTGGTGCAAATCTGGTATCTGAGAGATTGGCACTTTCTTTTGAGTGCAGGGTTTAACAATTGAGGGGGAGCTGCCTGAGAAAGTGAATTGCTATGAAGGAGTGTTTTATAATTACTTCAGCATAGGTATGTCAATATGCTCTAGAGTGGCTGTTAATGTTGTGCACGTATGGCTCTAGCTTGGTTTTAGAGATTTGTCATGTCTGAATATGAACTCAACAACTTCTTGTGTTGATGAGAGTCTCAACTGATGAACTGAAACAAGAATGTTCTATTCTTAAACAATCTGTTGCTTTGGTTTATGTGTCCACTTCATCATGATTCCATGTGCTTTCTGTGTAAGAAACTGTACTACTTGAAAGTTGAAAATTATCTTTTTTCATTGAAATTGATGCTTTTCTTTTTGTTTTTGTTTTTAATTTTTTTAATCCATCGGATGGGATGTTATCTCACTCCATTGGTTCTTCTGATATGATTCTTTTATTTGCTTCCTTTTTTTTGTGCCCATTTGTGCTTCAGCATGTTATCTCATTGGTTCTTATGTTATATATTGTTTGTTCATGAGATAGAAAACTAGGCAGTGACTGTGGAACCATATTTCATCAATTAACTCAAATAAGAATCCTATGACATTTAAAAAGAAAGATAAACTTCATTTGCTAAGACTTGCTTCATGACTTCAAAAATCTTGTTCCAAATGACAACCTTGCAGGTCTGCGCTTGTGATGAATCTTTGTATTTTGCTGTGCTCTTTAGGTTGCTTTTAAGTTTATTGTTTGTTTGCACAGGAATGGATGCTCAAGTTGCCTATGGCTTCCATCATTTACGCAATGAAAAACCTTACCTTGCACAAGGTCCTATTTCAAACAAGGTTTGATCAAATCTTCCTGTTTAAATATGAATTTGCATTTGTTTTACCTTGGTAAAACACCATAAATATGAATTCTTTGATTGTACTTGTACTTTGGGACCAACTAAACAGAAACCTGGACTGTCTTTGTTGGATAGATGGAGTATTAAATTATGATGTGGATAGATGGAGTATTAAATTATGATGATGGTGGGAAAGTGACATATAATCTCCATATTTTGCTAGAGCTCTGTTCTTGATACATTTGTACCATTCCATTAAAATTGCTTGTGCCGGACTAATATTTGAAATTGCAAAAAATTGAAAATCTTGAGAAGAAAAGAAATATTGAAGTCAAATAAAATATATCTAACCCACATTCCTTTTTTGAACACATGCTAATTTTTTTAAAAAATTTCCATTTAGAAATAAAGATTCCGCTGCAAAGGTTTCATGTTTCTATTGTTTGTTGAACTTTACAGAAGTTGTAGAAAGCTCATCCAATTGTGTTGTTTATTGAGCCATTCATGTTGTCCTCTTGCACTTATAGGTATGATAAGAAGTTATATGTAGGGTCAAAAAGTTACCAGAGAGTTGATGGAGAATGAATAATGACCTCTAGGATAATACTTGATTGCTTAGTTTATATGATTATTCAAGGTTTTAGTGTTTATTGTTTCTTATTTGGTGCTAAAGTAGCTCTAATTAGGGTTTGGAGTTGAAGCACTACATCAATCAATATAGCTGAGCCATTGAGTGTGCTTAACTTTTAACATTATTTCCACTGTGATTAGTGAAACATATGTTTTTTGAGCATGTCAATGAGGCATCATTTTTTTAAAACTTCTAAACCTAGTCTAGGGTTCAATAGTTTTTAGTAATATTGATACCATACTGTTTTTGATCTGTGGTTGCAGTTGATCTACTCTGGATACACTTGCACTCAGGGTTGGTTCCTCACACCTTGCATAAGTGATCCAAGTTTGAGGTTAGACATATCGGAACTTAAGTTGGTTTTATACCATTTATTTTGAACATCTTTTGTTTCTCTTCGCTGTTCTAATACTTAATGACTAGAATAATGTTTGTATTCATTGCTTAGTTTGTACAATTTCTTGGCTTGCAACCTCAAAGGTGCAAGTCTGAGTCTTGAGAGCATTCACTTCATGCAACAATGCTGAAGGGTAGGACTGTCTCCATAATCTAACACCCAGAATCCCACTACTATGGGACTACAACTAGTTTTAACGACCTTGTAACTAGGATTATGGTTCAATTTGTCATAGTGATGGATGACCTTTTCTTTTCTTTTCATTTCTTTTAATTATTATTATTTTTGTGTTTATTAACTCAAGGAATATACTCTGAATAACTTTTGTTTCACTAGAAAATGTTCTCTTGCAATATTTGACCACTGTTTCTAAATCTCATACCACGCTAACCTTATCAGTAATTTTTGGAACTTTATGCTCCTTTATATATTTCTACATTTTTCATGTGCAACCATTGGTACTGCCTCACAACAGTTCCCTTGGAAATATGGGGGACAAAGATTTTCATTTTAAATAGTAGTTGCTGAAATGGTCACGCTTTGGATATTTGATTCTTTTCCTTCTTCTTCTTATTATTATTTGACTGTATACAAGTTAGTTTTTCTTATCATCTTATCTAATATATTTGACTGTATTCAAGTTACTTTTTCTTGTTTATAAATTCATTTTTTTATGGAATCGCCTCTTCATTCGTTTCTTATGGAATCTCCTTATAAAATATTTTTGACTGTATGCAAGCTAGCTTTTCTTTTTTATTTATTCATTTTTATGGAATTTTCTTTATGCATTGTTAATGTTCATTACAAAATTTTATGACAATATGTTGCCTTGATCATTTATATGATGATATAACATTTAATGGCTGCAGGGGACTCAAGAATATCATCAGGATGCATGTTAAGAAGGTCAATTGCTCAGAATGGGAGCAGATACCTGTTCCTAGAAGGTAAGAGTGTGATTGATGCAATTTCTATTGAGATACTTAATGATTAAAGTAACTAGATGCTTCTGAGCACTATCTTCTTCTTCTTCTTCTTCTTCTTCTTCTTCTTCTTCTTCTTCTTTTTGTATCAGCCATCCATAACTGTGTACTCAATTTCATAAACGCATGCAAGTGTTTTGTCTGACCCAAATATTTCTTTTGTTTCTTTTTTTATTTTCTGTTGCTGGAGATATTTTGCTAATCTTACTCTTTGACATCAAACATACAGCACCTCATTCTTTTTTTACCCTTTGTGTGCAATCTGGTTATAATTAATTTACTCTCATATGTTCTTTCTTCCAGTGTGAGGGCAATCGTTGCTTTAAATCTTCACAGTTATGCAAGTGGAAGAAATCCATGGGGTAGCCCAAAACCAGAGTATTTGGAAAAGGTATCACATATCTGTTCTCTGAGATTATTTTTCCCACTAAACAATTTGTTCTATGGATTTTGTTATGTGCTATTTACTACCTGAAACTGCTGTATACTATCTCCATATGACACCTGCGATTCTATGATTTGGATTACCATTTGTTGAAAGGTTACAAGGTTAAAAAACAGTGAAAAATTATTCCAAGAGTAATTATTATATGAGTAATTTTTAAGGCTTCGAGTGTGGGTGTAAAAGCAACTTTTTAAAGTTTTTTGGTTTGAGGTTCAAAAAACGAATGTATTGATGAGGCCAATTAAAATTAAATATAAATAATGTATGTTAGAGGATTCCACCAACAAGGGGTAAGTAAAAGAGGGGAAAACGGGGTTATATAAGTTTTAGGAAGAGAGTAAAAAAAGTAGAAAAGACAAGTTTTTTCTTCCTTAAAATATTTTACTTCTCCCTCTCCAAGGTTAAAATATCCCCCCCAATTTGCATCATTTGGGAGTAATTTTTAACCCCTTAATAATTCCTTCTCTCTAGTTTTTTACAGTAAACAACCTTAATCATTACCCTTGAAGTATATAACCCCATTACCCCAAACCAAACATAACCTTGGATATAATTCAAACTTTGTTCTCATGCTTGGCTAAAATTATGCTTGCTTACTTTTCTGATTCCCCAGAATGATTTATCATTTATATATATTTTTTGTTTATTTTCCAGAAAGGCTTTGTGGAGGCCCATGTTGATGATGGCCTCCTAGAAATTTTTGGCTTAAAGCAAGGATGGCATGCATCATTCGTCATGGTTGAACTCATCTCTGCCAAGCACATAGCCCAGGTACTGTAGTCAATTGAAATTTAGTGCATGCTTAAACAAGCTATTTGGAACCAATTTTCTATTGTAATTGAATTCAATTATAGTGTTCAATTTGAATTTAATTGATAAATAAGTTGAAATCACATGTCTATCTGCAAAAGAGAAAATTCAATTCATTTTGTTTTATTTATTAACCATATTACCTTAATCTTATTCCTTCAAAAGTCTCTCATAAAAGAAATGGGTAAATGAGTATTCTTACCTTAATCTTATTCCTTCAAAAGTCTCTCATAAAAGAAATGGGTAAATGAGTATTTCAAAAGTCTCTCATAAAAGAAATGGGTAAATGAGTATTCCCAGGAAGCTAGTTTTAATATTAATCTCTCCTCTTTAGAGTAGTCAATCAGAGAGGATGGCTCTGATTTATTTTTGTACTATTTTTAGAGATTGAATTCCATTTGGAATTTAATTCTCAACACTTAAAATAATTTCAAACATGAGTTTTTATTAAAACCTCTTAATTGAATTCAATTTAAATGGTTCCAAACAGTCTGAAAATGTTTTAAAGTATAAGTTAAGTTTTAGTTGTCACCACAATCCCTAGTATGTTATGTTGGTTTGGAGTGCCATAACATATAAAATGTTGTCAACCATGAATCTATATTTTGAAATTTTTATTTTGTGTTTAGGTATGCATGTGTTAGTGCGTGAATGTGCTTTGGGCATTACTTTTGTATGAATTGTATCGCTGTACAAAATTTGGTTGAAAATTTTGATGGATCAAATTTATATTTTGGTCAAGGTTTTGCCAGTTATAATTTGATGTTAGAAACAGGTTTTATTGACGTCCAAACTGCCAATTTTTTAATCTTAGTTCACAGTTGCTAATCACGTACATTGAAGTTCTTGAATGCTTAACGCAGGCTGCTGTTGTGTTACTTTTGAGGGTTGAACCCAACACCGTTGTTGAAGTTATGCTTTCATTTTCACAAGCTGTGTGTTAGTATCTTTCAGGCTGCAGCAATACGATTGGAAGTGAGGGGTGGGGAATGGAAAGATGCATTTATGCAGATGGATGGCGAACCCTGGAAGCAGCCCATGAGCAAGGAATACTCGTCATTTGTAGAAATTAAGAGAGTGCCTTTTCATTCTCTCATGGTTAATGGAGATTAGGCTTATTGGGTGGCCTTTGGTTCAGGTTGGTATCCTTCAAGGGGTTCTTTTCCTTGGGGCTGAAATCACTACCAAGCAATGCGTCCAGCCATCAGGCTTGTATATTGTATTATTTGTCAAATTTCTAGCTATTCGAAATTCATTAATGGTCAATAATTTTTCTCCCTTTTAGTTTTGGACAGCTCCTGCACGCTATTTGTGATACTGTTTATGACACTTACCAGGTGCTTAATTATGGATTTGTAAGTCACGATAATCAATTGAAAAGTGATCGTCCATGGTACTCTGTGTTTCTTTTACTCTATTTTATTTATCATTACAATGCCATCTATGTCTCTGCGGTTGGGGGAATGCAAAAGAAGTAAAAATTGTGACTTGGAAACTTCCTTCATGAACAGAAGAGCTGTTTAAGCAATTTTAACAACAAAGCCACAAGGGATAGTGTTTTTATGGGTGCCTTTTGTGTGTTGCTGAAGTGTTTGCCTGCAGCGACTGCATCATCTCTGGAACCCCTTGTGAAAAGAATCTGCCTCGTTCGAAATCGGAGGCTGCCATGGATATGCAGCTCTCTTCCATTTCTCGAACCGATGAGCACCTACCTCCTCGTATCTTCTTCCCTGTCAAGCACTGACGGTAGTGGCTCGGCAAGAGAAAGGATAGAAGGGGAATGCTCTTCTACTTTGCCATTAGTTGTCACGAAATCTGTAGTCTTGTGGGTCATGGAAAATGCATGCCAGCAAGCTTCTGCTATAAATATAATATGGTAGTGAATCGACAGTGTTGTCCCTCTGTACATGTGATGTTCTTTTGTAAATTAAGAAAATCCTAACTTGATTGTTAATGACATTATGATTTCGATGAATCAAATTGAAATTACAATAATGAAAGGCAGCCAACATGTTTAACTAAAATCAGAGTATGAAAACCATGAGGGGTATATTTCAACTGATCAGAGTTTAAATTTATTTTTTAGAAATCACCAGTTTAAGTTGTATAAACTTCAAAGTCACTAGAAGTTTACATGATCGTTAACTTTAGGATATAATAAAAAAAATCAAAGTATGAAAAAAAATAATAATCTTATTTTCACTTTATCAATATTTATACAAACTTTATGTGTATACACACACACTATTAACGTTGTGCAAAACTGGAGCTACCTATTATGATATTTAATAGTATAGTCATTTATCATCTTGTATTAAGGAAAATTAGGTCGAAGATATATAAATAGAACTGGATATTTAATAGTATAGTCATTTATCATCCTATATAAACTGGAGCTACCTATTATGATATTTTAATGCGTCATCTATATGACTACTTTTTTATTATTTAGAAAGGTAACTGGAAAAATTAGTTAGTTTTTTTTTTTTTTTTTTACTTTAAAAACTAAATTTTAACCTATATATATATATATATAAAGTATCTAAAAAACATTCTTATAACCTTGATAAACTCACTTCTCAACTCAAAAAACCCCTAAAATCAATTAAAAAAATAAAATCTATTTTTTTTCAATCTTGATCCAATTTTTTCCAGCAACATGGAAGCTTAAAAATACCTTAATGACACGTGTTATATGACAGTAGTGAAAAAAAAAAAAAAAAAACAACAAAAGAGAGAAAAACACGGTTGCAATTGTACAATACATTGTGTCCTGAGAGAGTGTTTTCTTGATCCCTTTTAACTCTCTTTTTTATATATTAATTTTTATTAATTCACAAAAAATATGACATTTTTCTTTTTTAAAATTTGAGGACTCTATTCCTAGAGACACATCATCAACATATCTTCTTCACTAAAATGGCGATGCCGAGGCAGCTGACTCAGAAGCCTTTGCTTATGTTATTCCCTGAACAGTCTGTACCACCGATATTTCGGGACTCCCTCAAGAAATTTGGCCCTAAAAAAAAATTGGCCACAACAAACACCAGAAAACTTGTTCCATCCATGCCAGCCAGCCAGCCAGATAATCAGGCAACCAGCTCTCTTTATGATTGATCACACAAGTGCCAGCCCAGCGTTGAATTTGGAGTTGTTGAGAAATGCAGGTGAGTTCGGGTGAGAATGAACACTCCATTAATTATAGTTGTAGTGCAACCGAATATACAGAATTAATGGTGGGCAGTTTGAGGGAAGATTTCAGCAAAAAAATGGAAGTAACCGGAGATCATCGGCGGGAGAGATCCACACAAAACAATTACCACCATAAAGATCAGCTGTTGAACCACGAGAATCCACGTCCACCACCAGTGTTAAGACATCAGGAGGAGGAGGAATTTAGTTTCGTATGCGCAAATCCTTCAGGACCCTTGATATCTGCAGAAGATATATTCCAAAATGGTATGATTAGGCCGATTTACACTTTATGCAACCGTGATGATCTCCTGTTTGCCAAGGATGTTCGAATTAAAGCAAAAACATCAACCTCATCAACTCCGTTAATGTTCATGGAAGAGCGCAGCGAAACGGAGGGACCGTGCTGCGTGTGGTCAGGGGGGCACACGGTATCACGAAATCAACAGATATGCAAGAAGAGAGACTTCACAAGGTTTTCAAAGCTAAGGAGAATACGAGAATTTGTTCTTCCAGGTTGCAGACTGCTTGGCAACGACGCCTTCATCCTCTTTAACCATAAATATTATTCTTCTAAACATCCAACAACAATAAGGACGACTGCCAGCAAAAATGTTCTTAATCAGGAGGAGAAGAAATAGCAGATGCGTAAAATGCTGTCTTCGTCAACACACAAATTGCATTTGTACCTATGAAAGAGAGCGATCCAAGGTGGGGATAAACAGAGGATTTTTTTGGCTTCGTTCAAGGAGGCTATCTATTTCAGAAGGAACATTCATCCTTGTTGATGAACATGCTAAAATAAAAGATTGAAAGATTTCATGGCCAGGCGGTCTTCGTAATTGAAGAGAACACTGGAACCGTCCATTTCGATATATAAAAAAACGATCCCGCTTTAGTCCACTCAGCCATCTCTCCCAGTTATTTCAGAAGGGTTAGTATCTTTTTTATCGGTCATCAGCAAAATCTTGAAATGTAAAGTTTGGAATTGTAACCATGAATGTTTTTTGTTAAGGGAATTATAATTTGATCTTGGATCTATCCCTTCTCGTAATGTTGGATTTTTCTTCTCCGTATACTTCTATGATCAACAATGAAAACTAATTCAATCAGGCAATACATATCCTTATCCCCAGCAATGTCAACTAATGCAAATGCAGGAAAACCACAAGTATCAAGGAAATTAACTCAGCTTTGAAGAATTACGACAGAGCCAGTCATGGCATCAGGAAAACCAGCACAGAAAAAAGCAGCCTTGCTAACATAGATAATGAGAAAACACAGCACAAATCATTGTCCAAACCAGACAATTGAAATGGAATTTTGGATGCTTTTGTAAAGAAAACTTGATGAAACCTGCCAATGAGAACTTAAACCATCAATATACCGAATTAGTAACACCTCTTGAAGTTAAATAGCATCGGCAAAGAACTTCAAATGAGCTATAGCTAATTCAATAGCAAAGCTGGGATCGGATGAATGGCTAGAAGATTACAATATGCCATTAGTCATGGTTAGAGAATTTTGGTGATAGTAACTAAAAAGAGAGGATCTTGGTGCTTCATTAGATACAAAGAATTTTTGTTCCTAATTAAGTAACATTACCATAAACATCTCTCCAATCCGTAACCAGTGAAAGTAACTATTATCACCAGCTGAAGCCCACTACTGTCAGTGGAAATTAGCATTGTTACTTCCCTAAAAACAAAGGATGCAGTGCCTACGGTGTGTGTGGGGGTTCGGGGTTTGCAGCGCTGCTCCTTGGGGTATGATTGTCATGGTCTTGATCTCCAATGATGTCTCCAGATCCTTCACTGGAAGTCCTTGAATGGCTACGTGCATCATCGCTATCAGGTGAAGCTCCAACTATTTCAGCACTTGGTACAGGGTGAACTCTTGTCCCAGCTCCATTAAGATGATGAGCTGATGGATCTTCCTTGTCAAAATGTTTTGCCAATTCAAGAACTCTCATGTAAAAGGATCTTTCTTGATCCACGGTGTTCGAAGCAGGCCAATGAATGTAAAGGAACTTCGTGACATATATCAGAAGTGCAGACATGGAAGCAACTCCTGTGATGATGAAGAGGCCTCCGAAGCTGGGCAAACCAAGACCACCAGAGGGTACCATGGCAGCTTGATCTAAGCAAGTGGTTTCGCCACCAAAGTTCCTTCGTTCAATTTCTTCCATTTTATCTTTATCTTGTGTGACATTCAAAATTGCCCTTGAAATGTAAGGGACCAGTGGGGATCCAAGGGGAAATGCCTGGTATCAAAACAAAATCCTATTGATTATAATGACATCTGGTAAGATTTAATGGTCACTTGCAAGAATTGAGCAGTTCAGCTCTATGCTCAAGGAGCTAGCTAACGACGGCCAAACAAATATGCCTCGAAAATATGCAGAGGGATTGCATGCGAGAGACAGACAGGGAGAGTGAGACTCACAAAGCCAAATCCATCGGTTTTGTAGGTTGGTCCTACCATCTGGAATTTGGAGCAATACTTTGCTAGAAAGAGTTTGATGTAGGGAATTTCAGCAAAGATAGCAGCTACACCACCATTGTGGATTCCATTAGACAATGCATCATGATACTCTTCTGGAGTGCTATATTCCCTCAACATGTTGTCATTGAAGTTTAATTGTTTTACGAGGAAGTCTTTCACAAAAGAATTCTTCTGGTGTCCTACAAAGTAACCATTCTTTCTAATCTCTTTGACATCAACAAATGTAGGCTGCAACCGCTTTACAGTCAACATTGAGGCTAAGCTAGCAGTGTAACTCTGTGATATGATTAGCACCACAAAAATCCATATGATCAATACAAATCTTGTCCAGTTATTCACCACCTTCTCCCCTGAAAACATAAGTTTTGCTCTATAGTAACATGAACTTGCAGTTGTCAGAAAATCAAGAAATGGAAAAATTAATCTAATCAAGTTTAAAGAGAAATTACTATGTGCAAAGAAGAGGGTTGAAAAGGAAAACCACAACGTTGTGCCAAGTTGTTGCGCTGGTTTTCCCCTGAACACTTTGTTTTCACGGTGTTCGAGCACCCACACCACTAAGCCAGTGAAGATGAATGCTATTCCAGTTGTTAACCAAAGCTCCGGGCGTAGTGGCTTCAAGAAAATCCACATGTTTTCCCTCTCATCACGTTTTGTCAAAACTACCATTCTGATGCCTGATTCTGAAAAAGGCAACGTAAAATCCACATTTGTTGAGCGATTGGCAATTATTGTTATATCTCCCACCGCAGCATCAAAATTCTGCAAGACAATTAATGAAGACAAGTTCATCTTTCTTCTGAATTTCATTTTTGCGTGCAGGAAAAAACTGAAGTAGCATAACACCAACCTTTAGTTTGATTTGGTCAAGAAGTTCATTGTAAGTCCCAGCACTCTGTTTACTTTTGTTGACGAAGGGAATGAACTCATACGGAAGGGGGAATGGTAATGCTTCAACCACGGAGACGAAAACATCTCGGGTGAAACCTGAAACATTAGGTTTATCATCTTCAGGATTCCATTCCACTTTGATGAACTCATTAAAACCAGTTTTCAGTGGAACCCCAATCCTCAACCTCTTTGGCTGCTGGGTTGTGTCTCCTGGCCAAATTGGCTCCTTCAGTTTGTTTTTGGAAGTTGAATATGCTATTTTACCATTAGCATACAAGTTCCGTGAGAGTCCTCTCTCTGGAGTCCAATATCCAATGACTCTCTCTGCTTTTCCGATCAAATTGAGTATTTCAAATGCTGAAGGTACCCTTTCTCCACCAGCCAAATGGAAGTCCCCGCTCAGGCCTTGAAATCTTGTGCTTAATATGGAGCTTAGGAGTCTTGGCCCCGTTTCAGATTTTCCCAAGGCAGCAATGTCAACTGTGCTTTCACTTGTATTCTGCTTTACGTATCTAGAACGCACAATACCAGCCTTTTCTACGGCCATTGCTATTGCCCAAACTGTATCATATGCCCACAAACCGAAAAGGTTTAATTCTTTGATCTTACTTTGTGGTTTGCTTATGGTGAAATTCTTGCTCCATCTTGATTTAAAACTTTCGAGTTTCTTTGAAGTTGGTATATGTGGCTTTATACCCAACACACCTCGCATTGAATCCATGACTTCAGAACCTAGAGGATCTAACAAGGTGGATAATCCAGCTGTCACGAGCCATGCATATCCTTCGCTCATCATTCCTGCATCCTTGGCAAGTAAGAACAGCCTGGAACCAAGGGAGGCTGACATGTGCACTAGAAATATACTCTTCTGCATCGCCTTCAACTTGTCGAGCTCCCTCATGATTTGAGTGTCATTGAAATACAAAGGAATTCTACTTCGATAAGGGACTCGAGTGTCGATCTCTTGAAAGGCATCTAACAAAAATGGAACCAAACCATTTCCATATTCGGTGTCTTCATAGATCGGTACAATCTCCCGCCAACCATAAGCTTGGACAATGCTGGCAATTGCTTTCACTTGAGAAGAATCATCCTGAGCTGTCCGGACAAAATATTTGCTTTGAGTTGCAGAAAGAGTTGGGCTAGTGGCCGCGAAAGAAACAATCGGAACCTCTGCTTTTCCTCCAAGCTCTATCACAAACTTAGCTTGCGATGACTTTTGAGGCCCTATGATAGCATGCACTTGTTCATTCTTCATTAAATCCAGCACTGAATTTTAGAAGACTATGACTGAATTAGATACAAGGAATTAAAACCAAAAAAATAAAGATATTCTATCATCTCTAAAATAAAAATCACAATTTTCCCAGTCACATCAATAAAATCTTTACACGTTACTCATATTAATCAGTGCTTCTGTCACCGTTAGCCGAAACTAAAACAGATTATAATCAACTAAAGTCAGATGATGCCGATTCCTCCATCTCTAATTATGAACATATAACTCCATCGCTAATCTAGCCTTGACTGGTGCATAGCATTAACGAACCCCCTGCAAACTGGGGCTCTCTTACCCCACCTACAAGATCTTGTAGCCACTGTACAATTCTGCCATGTTAATCGGAAGAATACAACAGCGTGCCTGTGTGTGTGGTTTTGTTTGGCCACTGTTACTTTTCTGCCTCGAATAGACGTAACCAGTTCAAGATAGGAAGCTGTGATGCATACCGTGGCTTCGGAAATGAGTTTGAACCATCATGATTTCAGTTTCTAGTTACAAGTACCTTCTCTAAGAGCTTTACATGCACTTAGTCTACACGGGCAATAAGAAAGGTTCGCAGTAGAGAACAGACAGATTAAGACCATAACACAGTCCAAAAACTCAGAGGGAACCAAAACAGATACAAAGCAGAATTGCACCATCATAATTAAACAGGTAAGCAATTAAACCTTGGTACCAGCAGGATCACCAGTAGAAGTTATATAGCCTTTAGATCTCAAACGAGCCCTATACCATATACAATTCAGTAGCATCTGAATCCCTTTTCATCAGCTTCTAAAGATTTTGGACTAAATAAAGTAGAAGTTATATAGATAAGGACCCGATAATTTGATCAGTGAAAATAGTAAATGAAAAGGAAAATACAAGCTGAGAGAAGTGGAGGATCAAAGAGCCGACCCTTTAACAAACAGCATCAAAAGTGTATTTGTTAATTATTGATTTATTAGTTTGTTCTTGACTTTTGACTCAGTAAAACCACAAGTCAGTAACAGGAGATTAGGTTTGAAGTTTGAAAATGTTTTACAACAATATTCCAGCACTTCAACCAGAGAGATCAAGCCAGCAAAGATTCATGAGGGACTTGCATGAAACAAATAAACTTGGAGATGGGATTTTGTAGAAACGATAAAAAAAAAGGCTTTTTTTCTTTTGTTGCCTTGCATACTTCTTCTCTTGAGGAAAAACGAGTTGCCCTTTTATAAAGCGCAATTCACCTTTTGACAATAGTCATTTAAACATAAAGCAAAATTTGCAACTATCATGTTCTTCCCCGAAAGCTAAACCTCCTGTCTGCCTTGTGCGTGTGAGAGAAAATTATGAGAATTTACACATATACCTGAAGAAGTTGCAGCAACGACATCACTGCTGGAATCCCTAGTGAAAAGAGCGAGTCTCGTTTTAAAATCAGCATTAACAGCATAGAAATCGGAGACTGCCATGGATATGCAGCTCTCTGCCATTTCTCCAACTGTAGAGTTCAAATCAAGAACTGCTCCTATTGGTATAATCTCCATTGCCATGATCACCATTTGCTTGGACCACATATTAACCAAGAGAAGGGTGAAAAAAGGCAGGGTCAATTTCTGCTTCGGAATTGCCATTTATTCGTAAAAAAATAAAACAAGATCAAATGTAGTTCCTAGCTATGAGACCAAGCATATATATTTTCTTCAGCTAGAATATATGTGTGCGTTTTCGCTCTGACATTTCTTCAGCTTGGAATTTGGACTCGGTAGAAATGTTTTTTATATTTTCCACTCAAATACAATTTGCCAATAATTTACTAAATAAGGAAGTATACTTGTTGACAATGACTCACCTGGTAAAGACTAGATCGACGCCTTGTACCGTGCCGCGTTTCTATCTGCCTTTTATTATGCAAATTAAAAATGAAATTCCCGTCTTATCCTCGGTCAACTTTAAAATGTTGAAAGAAATATATACCTTTAGCAAAAATAGTTCTGCCCTCATCCATTAACACATGACTTTTTTTTTTTAAGGGCATGATAGTAAAAGAAATTGTTCTCCACTTTGCAATGTGTACAGAGAAACAAGTTCTTACTTATTTTGTCTTAACGAATTGATGAAAACAATCGAATTATCACGGTAAGTTTCTTTGCCGTGTTTTTTTTTTTTAAATTAGATCATTAATAACAAGAGTTGCTATTCAATTTCCTTCATCAAAGAAAATAAATTAAGGAAAACTCCTTCAGCTGACAAAATGACAAAATACTCATAATTTTATTACTATTGAAATTTTAAAACCCCCCCCTCAATTTCCAACAGAAATTTCGACATCCTCTATCTATTGAATTCTTGTCTTTGTATATCCTCTCTGTATAAATAAAATAGAATTTTAAAAGGTATAATTTAATTGGTTAGATTCTGAGTTTGTTTGTCTCATAAATCTTAAAGTATTGATCTAAATATTTATGTTAATTTAAAATAAAAAGGTTTATTGTGTATGTGTGTGTGTATATATATATATTCTCTTTTAGGCCAGGAAGATTTTTGTGTTCGTAGTATGCATTTCTTTCTTTTTGGCCTTTCTTTTCCACCTTCAATGGAGTATATGTGGAAGGAGGAAAACTGAAAGCCAGGCTCGACCAAGTAAGCACCAGCAGCCATAGACTTGAAAGGGTAATTATGTAATTTAGTGGTCGATGTATACATACAACCATTAATAAGAGTTAATTAATTTTTTATAAGCCATCAATTATTTTATTAGAAACACCAATTGGAGATAACTCAGAAGAACTACAAAGAGTTGAAGAACACATAGAAACGTTGCAGAGAGATTTTCTAATGGATTAAAAATTCAAATCGTAAACTTTTGATCGGTCAACTGTCCCCTCGAGCCATATTTTCAATGTAGCACGTAGGAGACACGCATCAAAGCCGAAACGATGGCTTGTGAGGTTTTATGTGCCATTGACTTCTGAGCAAATCCACGATCCTTTTTTTTTCATTTAAAATTTTAATTTTTAGGTTTGTTTTTATATTTTAAAAAATATTTTTTAAAAAATTTTAAATTTTAATTTTTTTTATTTAAAATTAATATTTTTTTTGATAATTTTACATCATTTTAATATACTATATTTAAAATAATTTTTAAAAAATAAAAAATATTATTATTTTAAATAAAAAAAATATTTTTAAAAATAATCATACCTATACCCTAATCTAAGATCGGAGGAGAGGCTGCCATCATCTTCTTGTTTTTTGTTTTGTACATGGGGTTTGAAAGAGCTCGAAGGAAGCACGCATCGAATGAGAGAAAGGGTATGGCGCCAATAACGTTTTGCTTGACTTTCCAAATTTCTACTTTTTCTTAGCAATCCAGGTTCTTTGATATATATATATATATTTCTTACTTTTTTTAATATAAATAATCAACTTACAATTACAATAAAAAGGAATGCAGCATAATGTTTCTCATAGCATTTGAGTCAAAAAGAATCATACGACGATTTCATAACAATATGACCTTTATTCAAACATATTAGGAGTACAAAATTCAACCATTTATATTTCATAACAATATATTTAATCTATTTTTATAAACTATAAAGACTAAATTATAATATTTAACTCTATAATATTTTGATTCTTTCTTTAATGTTGGTGTGTAAGCAACCGATTACTATATTCAAATTCATCTTTTTTAATTAATTTTTCTTATCTATTTATCTTTTTTTTTTTTCCTTTTCCCCAATAAAAAAACATAAAATTGACAAAATCATTAACTCACAAACATATTTAAAAATATAGGGATTAGTTATATAGTCTTTTTAAACTACAGGGACTAAAGTGATCAACTAACTCTCTCGCTTTGTCCTCCAGCTCTTTGTAACTAGCCAATCGTGCCAAACAGTCCCTCCCTCTCTCGTGAACGCTCTCTAAAGGCTGTGTGGTTTAGGGTTTAAACGTCTCTACAATTACACCAGTCTGTGCCCAAATATCCTCGAGAGCTTCACAGCCATGGCGAGCACCAAAGTGCAGCGTATTATGACCCAACCCATTGTACGTCTAGTTACTTATTATTTTTGTTCTAGGGTTTTTGATAGTTTCTCTGTTACTGATATTACCTTTTCTTTTTCCTTGTGAATTTCTGCTACTTCAGAACTTGATTTTCAGGTTTCTTCAAAGTGTAAGTCACTGTTTGCCTCTTTTACTGGTTTTCTCTTCCACGTCTGCTTATTTTTTGTTGTTTGTTAATGGGTTGTTGAGTTTTAAATCTCTTTTTTCTTTTCTATTTTGTGGATGCAGAAAGCTCGCATTCAGATTTGGCTTTTTGAGCAGAAGGACTTGAGGATTGAAGGCCGAATCATTGTAAGTTTTGAATTGAACAAATATAAAGTTTATTTGGGTTGATTTGTTTTATGGATGACGCGCTGTTCTGTAGGAAAAAAAAAAAAATAAATATATATATATATATATATATATATATATATATATATATATATATATATGATTGTTTGTTTGTGCATTCCACTTGGTATTTTTATTGTAAGGTTGCTACTGGCACCTCATGAGGCCGTTCTGGTTGTTAACTGCTTAGAGAAGAGCGTATCTGCTTATGTGCTGGTGCATCTAATTTTATTTGAATTTAGTATGAATAGCTTTTACGATTAGTGGTAGAAATAGGTGGATAAAATTTTATAGGTTACATGAATAGAGTATTTACATTCTCAACTCAGTTGTGCTTATTTTATTTGACATGATGTGGAGTCTGCGTAATCTCAATCTTATAGGATTTATGCATCTGCATAATTGATACTTTACTATCATAAAGTACTTTATTCATACTTACACCTTTTGAATTATCTCTCCTTGATTCCGTGGATAATATTGTCTTCAATCTCCTCTTTTGGCATGTTTGGCTCTAGGCATCTATAAGGCAAACTGAAGGTAACTCATCACTGATGCACCTAATTTAATAAGTAACAATACTATTGTTGATTAAGGTGTTGAGACAGTTGTGACGCATATATACCTCCCCGACTGTTGCTTAACTTGAAAATGAAACACTTGAATTCAAAGGAGCTCCCAACTTCTGGTTTATTCCAATTATGGTTTTGCCAATAAGAACTAATTGTCAACAAACACCATGCTTCATTGGTTATCTTTTTGAATATGCCTAGGTAACTGGTTTATGCCTTAGAAAAAAATCTATGATGGCAAGGCAAAGCATTGGTAGGACAATTGAACTAGGGATGTCTTCTAAAAGGTTCCTAGACTGAACAGTTGTCAGTTGTCACAGTTGCATATTTCTCCTAATACTCATCTTTTACCCAACTTATATACTGAACCAAATTCTTTTATTCTCCAACACCCACTTTATGAATTTCCCCAATACATATATATTATCCCATGACCTATATGCATATCAAATTAAAACATTTTTCCCCATCTCCCACACCCTTCCCACACATCCATGAAGAAACAGATTTGAGACTGACACTCTTTATTTTACTATAGAAAAGAATTGGGCAGAAATCTGTAGTATTTCTATGGTCTTGCATGGTGATAGGAGAGCCAAATTTGGTAGCATAATCATTTGGTTGAATTTCATATATACTCTCGATGACATTGTGTCCCAATGCATTAGGTCTAGATTTAAGGGCCACGACCTTATTTCCTTCAAACAAATGTTCTTCTAAACTAGGTGTTGCATAACAAAACAGCTATCAAGGAACCAAATAATCTCTTCTCATCTTTGCTTTTTGTGACTGCCTAACTTGCTCAAATCATCTTGTGTCTGCTTAGCCACTACCACATAGATTTAGATAAGGATATGGAATAAAGAGGAAAATGAGGATTAAGTACATCTCCCCACCCAGCCATGTGCTTGGAAACTTGGCCAAAGAAGCCCAATAGGTAACAGACAATATACAATAGATTTCCATCAAGAACTTCTAGATTACTCTTTGGCCATTACTGCATTGTGCATCTGTCAAAAGATTGGGAAGAATTGCCATCTACCAAACACTGTTTATATATATATATATATATATGTCGTGGAAGTTTTTCTAGATGTTGCTATATTTGCAGCTCATCTGGAAAAACTTCTCTCTTTCCTAATAGAAATGGTAATGTGTTGCCAACAAACTGCAGATAGCATACTATTAGTATAACCTCCTAATAAGATCTCCACTTTCTTTTAAATCATTTTACTTTTAAGAATCAACCTCATCAGCAAAAATGAGAGAGCATAAAAGGATTGACAATCTGATCAGAGTCAACACTCTGACCCCATCTTTCATTTTTCTTAATAGATTTTTCTTCTGTTTGCAGCTTCGAAATATCCTTGTATTTTTATAGTCTACCTTAAATCATTGAAATCTAGTTTTCTCCTATGTGCTTGTCTTCTTTTTGGCAAAATCTTGTCAAACTAATTTTTCAAGAAGATAGGGGTCTTAGGTACTCAGAACTGAACAAATCAGTTGATTCTCCTTGCAAACTCATTCTTTAAAAGCTTGAAACCTTTTGGAGGATTAGCTTCAAGATCCAGAGGAAAGTGATCATACTTAGAGTCTATAATACATTAGAAGCTCATTTAATTGGTCATTTATTTGAACGGAACTGCATTTTGTTTTTCATTCTTTTTTGGTGTTTCTGTTCTATTTGCGTGAACATATTCATTTATAACTTTACCATATGTTTCTTCCTTGATCATATGTGAGTAATGACTTTGGTTAAGAGGCATTATATAAACATTGTTTGGGTGTGGCACACAAACCAATATTGTAGTTTATAGCACATCTACCTATAATACTTAGACATAATCAGATAAAAATCAATAGGCTCTTGCAAGTAGTTGAGTGCTTTTATGAACAAGTGGTGTTTGCTTTGAAACTGTGTAAGAGTCCATACTTTCAATTTTCTGAGTATCAATTGTATAGTATGTGTTATGATTAGTAATGTTCTTTGTGGCCTTGCACAACTCCCTCTGAGGATGATATAGAAGCACATATTTTGGGACTACACATCTGTGCCTCAAGCTTGTTTCAGAGTTTCAGGTGCTTCAGGGATTAACAAGTCCTTTAAAAGTAATCATCACCCATCCAATTCCCCATTTCAGATGTCTTTTGGATTTCTTGCTGAACAATAGAAGATGGAAAATGCTTACCTTTTGGTTTCCAAACACTTGTGCTCTGGGACTTGCACATACAAACCTGGAGCATATCCATGGTCAGCTTTTATATTGCTTCGCTTCTGAGTCATTCTGGTGTTTTTATGGTTGGCAGGGGTTTGATGAGTACATGAATTTGGTTTTGGAAGATGCTGAAGAAGTCAATATCAAGAAAAAGAGCAGAAAGTCTTTAGGTAATTACATTCTTATTTTTTTTCAACTCTTCTATTATTTATGCGTGCTCTAAGATACATCTTTTATGGTGTACAGGAAGGATTCTTCTTAAAGGAGACAACATTACTCTGATGATGAACACGTAAGCTGAACCAAAACTCCCCCTGCCCCCCCCCCCCCCATATGTTCCTAATGGTTTTATTTTATGACATAACAGGGGAAAGTAATGGTCATTCCTGGTTCGTTAAGTGGAGGTTCAGTGGAACAGCTTTGGGTATCAAATATTAGGAGGTTATTAATGAAAAGAATGTTCACGCAATGAATGTGTCTTTGCACTTGACTTGGCAATGTATGTTTGCTTTAGATATTTTTCGTGCATGCATTTTTGTATCTAATTTTCAAACCGCTGGCATGTCAATTTTCAGCCACTTTTTAGAAATCTTGATCCTCCATGTGATGGGTGTAGGTAGGGTATTCACAATCTTACCCCGGTAAATTGCGTTGCTTGCTTGTTATGGTTCACACGTTCAGGTTGCAGGGGTTGCGTTTGCTTCTTATTTGTTTTTTTGGTCCTCCCTTTTGTACTAACCCAATATGGTCAACCACTATCTCTGCATTTACTACATGGTTTCAAATATTAACAAACACTAAATAAATGGCGTGCTGTTTTTATTGGATACCATGCCACTGTGAGACCTCTCACAGTTTAATGTGGATTGTTGTAGTAACCTTTTGTTTTGGTCATCGTTCTTTTTTTCTTCTCAATTGAATCTTTTTGTGGTTAAAATGATGGTCAATTGCTTCTTATTTGCCAAGAAAGGCAAGATTGAAAGATAAAACAACCAAAGTGGACAAAGCATGGAAAATAGGTGGCAATTTAAAAGTTTATGCAAAAATTCAAGTTTGGTCCTACTTTTCAATTTCTAAATTTTTGGTTCTTTTAGTTTTTTAAAATTTAATTTATTTCATTTTTTAATTCATAGTTTGAAAGAAAAGAGAGTAAATTGGATTTAGGTTGAAGAGACGATCTTGGTTGATATTAATTATGATTGATTTTGGTGCTATAGCATTTTATTTGATAATGAGAGTTTTATTTAGGTGTTTATTGTTCTTTTCCCTGTTCGAGTTGGTAGATTTGGTCTTGAGTATTTTTTTTCATTGGTTTTTGAGTTATTTAAGGCTTTTAATGGGTTTATAAAAGGTTTTTAAAGTGTTTTCTATGTATTTCAAGTAAAAAAATGAGTCAAAAATTTATTTTTAAGAAATAAAATACCAATGGGCAAGCTTTTTGGAGACCATCTGGTTGCATCGATTATGTTGTTCAAAAAAAAAAAAAATTAAAGGCATCCACCTTCTAACGAAAAAGTAATTTGAATTTTTGTTATTGGATACCATTGAAATTCCAAAATTTTTAAGAAATCATAGCTCTTTATTTCTATGATTTTATTTCATTGCTATATCTTTTATAGATCTTTTGTTTGTTATTTGATTAAATATTATTCAATATTTTTTTCATGAATTCTTATAATATTGTTTTTTATAATATTAGTGGGTGCTCTATTTTTTACTCTTCTTAGAAATAGTTTGGACTCACAATAAAAATATTTATTGCCGCCACAACAAAAATACATTGCTAATATCCACATCTTTGTTTTGGTAATAACTTTTTATCCTACTCGTCTAGTCAATGAACTAGTTGGATTTATGGGTGTGTAAAAAACCTAAAAAATCAATTAAATTAACTGATTAGAAAATTCAAAAAATTCTTTGGTTTGGTTTTGGCTTCAAATACTTGAAATTGATCAAACCGGACTAAACAAAAAATAAAAGAGATAATAAATAATGAATAATCCTTCTCTTTCAAAGAGAGCCTTTGCTCAATTGCTTCTTCAAAATGATTTTGGGTAGCATTACGTTTGATAGAAGTACAAAACTTGAGCTCTCATTTGAATTCAATTTATTCACGTACATCGTCACTAGTTTTGCCATCTCAATGTTTTCACCCCCACATAATGGCATCTGCTTTTACTGGCATGCTTCTTATTAACTCTTTTGCCTCTTCAAGGAGTCTTGCTCTGCCTAGCATATCAACAGGTTTTGCTTATTGGTTTTACTAGTTTCAAACAACACAAACTGAACCAGCCGAATTAAAACTAGTTAGTTTTAACTGATTTTAATTTTAAATTTTAAAAAATAATTTCGATTTGATTATTTTTTTCAAGTAGAAACTAAACCAAACAAATATTAATCACTCCTCATTAGATCTAGTTTGTGTGGGATCTCAACTAGACGTTTTATCTCACATGTAATAATTAGTAGGCATATAACTTACATGGACCGATAATTGCTTAAAATAATGGGCTTGCAGTTTATATTATAATCCAATATACTTACCGTTTTTTATTAACAAAAACCCTAGAAAATACCAAATTTATATATGAGTTCATGTTTTCATGTCAAAGAATTTCATTGTAAGCAATCTTTTGCTTTAATCATGAGCTATCACATATGCCTCCGCAAGTTTTAATTTTCTGTGTTTATTAAAATACCATAAAGATTTTAATACATATTTATAAATCTGAAACTATAAGTTTAGAGTTTTTGGAACAGTGTACGGATTTCAGATTATTAACATTAATTTAACATGCAAATTTGAAGACAAGAACCCAAAACATGTGCCGCCTCCGTCGCTGCTTCGAAAGCTTGACCAGCACCGAGTTTTTCAAGTGCGCTTCGGAAAATCCAGATCAGAAACTAACAAATGTTAAATTGTGGTTAATAATGTGTTTGAAGATGATCTGAAGACTGAGACAATCAGACAACCTCTGTAACTCAACAAGAAACTCCTCCTCCATCTTTCGCGGTCATCAGCAATAACAAAGCCTTTCTCAGCCAGCCTGCCGCAAAAATGATCGAAACTCCAGCTCTAAAGGGAAAACAATCTATAGATGTCTTAATCTACGAACACTTATCTTCCAGTAGGCGAATATAGTAAATATTGTTTTTAAAAGTATTTTGCGTTTAAAAATATATTTAAAATTTTTAAAAAGCATGGATTTACCGCAATACCAAACAAGATATAAGTAATCAACCAATTAGAACTCCTAATTACAACTTTCATTCAACCATCCCAATCAAAATGTTGAAAACAGATAGGAAACATTATCTTTACACATGGTCATTCAGAGTTTATTCCCACCTAACATCAAAGGATCACTACTTTTCCCTCTTTTTCATTGCCCTTCAATTTCATTTATCTCATATTAGACTGATCCTCATTAGTATATTGATCCTCCTCTACACATACGAACCCAAAACAATTTACAATTGTTTTCTATAAATTAAACTGTTGTTTTCTGTCAATTCAATCAACTTTCTCCGCTGCGATGCCACAAGAATCTAAATTGTTGTCTTCATTGTTGTTCACAGGAACTCTGATATGGACACAGCACCACCAGAAACATGTGAAGCCCTTTTTTGCCACAAACTTTTTGACTGTATAAATCATACCTAAACATGTGAAGCCCCATTAATTGGCTATGTTATCAGCTAAGCTTTGACAACTACTGTCCAATGCTACATGCATCTAATTAAATCACAGCTAAACTGTGTTTAAGAAATGTTTTGCTAGGTTTAAGCAAAACTTTTTTCTTAAAAATGTTACATATTCATTCCTCTTCCTAAAAACATTCTCATGTTCGTCCAAAGATTAGTCACAAACAAGCTAACTTAATTTCATTTTGTGCAACACAGTACCCGCTGTGAAGTGCAGGTCTCAAACCTAGTACATCCTACACACTGTCCTCCCAGTTGGTCTGAATGTATATATGCTGCTTGAGTAATAAATGGAAAATGCACTCGTCTTGATTCTCAGCACTTCATTTTAGAGAGAGTTACATGTTGATTATCGTAGAAATCTTCCTTTGATATTATGTTGTGTATCGAGAATGCTTTTTAGAAATTAATATGAAGTTATTTTAAAAACATTTTCTAATAATTTAAGATGATTTCTGACAGTTGTTTTATTCAATTTTCTAATTAATATAACAATATCAGATATATTTAAATTATGACCAACCTATAATAGATTAAACCATTAAACATTATTCAATTTTCTAATTAATATAATAATATCGGATAGATTTAAATTAAGACCAACCTATAATAGATTAAACCATTAAACATGAATAATCTCATCATATAGAATATCTCAATGGAGTTGTAGCTAACTATATATATATATATTTTGATTTACGTGGGTGTTCCGGGCTAGCTTACGCGCACCACGACTAATCCCACGGTTCACTGAACATCTTGCAAATCCAGTGAGCATGTAAGGCACCGGAGGGGTGACAGACGTGCACGGTGAGGTTTGAACCCAGGATGCAGAGGAAGGGAACAAGTCCCTTCAACCGCTGGGCCAAGACCTCAAGTGTTTTGTAAGATGGTGTATTTTGACTCTGGATTTTGTAAGACAGTTGAAGTCTCGAGTTTGAGTTGTCATATTATTTGTTGGTTTCTTGAAATGCATTGACGTAATGAAAATAATAAAATTAGATATTTTTGGAGTTTCATGATTTTATAAAATAAATTTAAAATTATTTAAGATTTATACATAAATAATCAAGAGATTGAATGTTTTTTTTTCTTTAAATAATTACTTCAAGGTTTTGGTTGTTGCAAACTACAAGCCGTCCACACTAATCACAACTAAAAAATCTTCTAAATCCTTTTAAAAAAGATGAATTGTTATACATTTGAGTGTAAGCTTTTTGCTTTTATGTTTAGGTGTTACTGTAATATATTGTTGTACTATCATGTAATGTGTAAAAAATAAGAGGTATAATATTCTATTTATATGTAAATTTAAAAACTCTACAAATAGTAAAATATCAATTTACCTCTTAAATAATATCGCATATATTATTTTAGAATAGTTTTAGAAATTTATTCAATCAAGTTTCTATTTGATTTTTTTGGTCTAAAATTATAATCCTTTGTATTAATTACATTTTAATCTTGAATCAAATCTTGATCATATTATCTCTATTTTAATTTTAATTATTTTATTTTAATATAATAATATTTTTTTAATATTATCAAGTTAATCAAGATTTAACCTGATTATGAAAAAATAAAATTACATTTTTAAAAATACAACTATATCTCAAATATTTTCTTTTGACTGAGTTGAGAAATCTTGATATGACCCGCGGCATCGAATGTGCCACCAATCTAGTTAGATATCTAAACAAAATATGGCTGAAATAGCAATAATCTTGGACTTATCAACTAGTTCAGGCTATTACTTCTTTTTCCTTAAACGGTATGAAGTATGAACACAAGAAAGCAACAGATTAAAAGCAAAGTGGGTGTGAAGTGTGAAATACAATACTGCAAATGTCAGTCAGTGTGCGTGTGTTCTTCCTTTCGCCAAGCACATAGTCATTTGGATACCATTAGACAGGGAGATTGCTAGAGTAAGCCTAATGATTTGCACCTATCTTCTTGCAAATATGCAAGCAATGTGTAAAACTAAGACAAAATGATAATGCCATGTCCATCAAGTGCAAAGCATCTCTGTGTCATCCATCCATGTGAAAAGTGAAACCGTTAGTTTCTTCTAAACGTCTCGATTCATGATAAAAAGGTAAGGCCTCTTTTTGAGTGGCGAATATCCCCACCTGGCCTCCTACCAGATCCAACAACGTGGGACTTTTTCTTAGCCAATGTTGAGGTTTTGGCTTAGATGTCAAGACTTATCAAATACATTCCCATCACCTTTGCTTATACCCCAAAGCACCCTACCATAACACTTAATTCTTCTATCTCGAGGATTTCTTCGGAGAGACTTATCACTTCTCTTCTTGCCACTGTAAAAGGCACATTATGCTTCTTAAACAAGAATAACGCAATGAGAGCTTGCTAATGTGTCATCTCCTCCCTCTACTAACCTTAATCATACTGTTTCTCCCTTCGACATGTTATTAAGCCAAGCTTCTGTGCTTCCATCACGTACAATAGAGCAAATAACTGAATACTTTTCCCTTCTCAACTCCAAGATCTTTCGAGCTGGTCGGCCAACCTGGTGGAGACAACATGATCCCTCCAGCTCCCTCCAAAATACTCATTGGCATCTCATCAGACCTAGACGATAGCAACGAGCTTCTTTCATGGGCAATTAGAGTTCTTGCTCAACCAAATGACACCATTGTTGCCATTTATGTTCTTGGTCAGGATCTTCAGTGCTACTTCCATGAAAAAATAAATAAATGATTCTCCATGCATAATAACCTTGACTGCACATTTATCTTTGCATTATCTCATCTCAAAACCTGCTTATTCAAATCTAAACTATGTAGGAGTGGATACCCAATGTGAACTTCCTTGAGTGAAGTTTGGTTCAAATGAGCTGCATTTATCAGATAGATTAGTAACCTACATTGCATCTACTAACACTAGACATGGTAATGTTGTGCGTGTTTGATTATATACAGTTGATGAGGAGTCAAAGAAGAAACAATCGCAGATTCGACAAGCAAAGGCACATGTTATATCTGTGCTTGGAGAGTTTGCCAGGACCTGCCAGTCTAAGCAGGTATTTAACAACATTATAACCTTCTGAATGTTTGTCGCTTGCTGAATATTACTGCATGTTCCAATCTTTTACTACGGCAACATCACTGAAATTAGAAATTATTGTGAATTTTATATCTTTCAGATAAGTTTGGAGGCCAGAGTGGGATTTAGCTCTAGTATTGGTAGAGGTCTAATCGAGGAAGCAAAATCCATTTCAGCTGATTATCTTCTTCTACGTCGCTTGAGAAACCAATCAAATAGGTAAGGAAACGAGATTAGGTTAGAGAATCCCTATGATGCTTTGATATTATAACTTATAAATGACAACTGTTCTCTTTTTTTGTTTGCCTATATTAGAACTTGGCATCGAGTTATAAGGTTTTGTTTCGAGCATGCCTCCGAAACCTGCACAGTACTTTCATTAGGGAAATGTGAAAGACGACCGGATTCGGCAACTACCAGAGGTTAGTTTCATTGTAAAGGAAAATGCATGCAGATAGAATGTAGCTTCCTCTAGTGTTAACCTATCCAGTCATTCACTTATGGCAGAGACTCATCAACCAAGTTCAAGGTGGTTGAGCAAGAACGATGATGGTAACACTCGTAGCGGCAGGACTACCTCCTCTGTTGAAAAGCATATAAACTCAGAAACCAAGAGACTGAACTCTTCACCAAGAACTGTTTTATATGAAATTGAAACAGAATCTCACAGTACAGAAGATGATACCTTCAGTTTCGGAGGCTCAAGCACTACAGAGTCCCCTCCTCTGGCTACCAATTTCAATGGCCAATCAAAGACAAAGAAGCAGACGTCTACCTGTAAACTTATCTCCTCAATTTTTGCTTCACCAATGAGAAAAATAAATAGGAGTGTTTCCACCAAACAAAAGCAACAGTCTTTGTTAAAATGCTTCACCTATGAGGAAATTGCCAATGCCACAAACAACTTCCACCCAGGTAAACTACTACTACGCTTATGTGGTGTATGTGCTAGCTTTCTGATTCAGTGACTAATAAATCAAATTAATTCAGAAGTCTTATGCTGCTTCTTTTTTTTTTTTTTTCTTTGAGTATCATCAGACAATATAGTAGGTCGAGGAGGGTATTCAGAAGTATATAGAGGTGATCTTTCTGATGGGAGAACTATTGCGGTAAAGATGCTAACCAAGGACAGCAAGGATGTTACTAAAGAGAAAGAGTTCCTGCTGGAATTGGGAATTATTGGACATGTCTGCCATCCCAATACTGCAAGCTTACTTGGCTGCTGCATTGAAAATGGACTCTACCTGATTTTCAATTTCTCTCAGAATGGAAATTTGGCATCTGCATTGCACAGTAAGGAGTTACTTCACTTATTCTTCTCAGTAACTATTTGAAAATATTGGCTATAGCAAAGGATATATATGTTAACATTCTACAGAAATGGAACAGTTCCATTTCTTAGTTCAGAAATCATTCATGATTTGAAGATGATGAAATAAATGATTCTTGTTTATTTAACAGATTATTTTACGGATGATCATCAGGTAAAACAGGTGAGTCACTTCAGTGGCCAGTAAGACACAAGATTGCCCTTGGAGTGGCTAGGGGTCTGCATTATCTCCACAAATGCTGCAAGCACCGAATAATACATCGTGACATAAAAGCCTCTAATGTTCTTCTAGGGCCTGATTATGAGCCACAGGTGAGTGAACATTGCAAGCAAACTCTTCCACTATTCTAATCTTAAAAGCTGATGAAGGGTATTTCGTTTTTCTGTAGATAACTGATTTTGGGCTTGCGAAATGGCTTCCTAACAAGTGGACTCACCATGCTGTGATTCCAATTGAGGGTACATTTGGATACATAGCACCGGAGTACTTCATGCACGGAATTGTGGATGAGAAAACTGATGTTTACGCATTTGGAGTTCTTCTTTTGGAGATCATAACCGGCCGGAGGCCTGTGGACTCATCGAAGCAAAACCTTCTTTCATGGGTACGTGATAACTGGATTCTGCCCTTGATCGATTACCAATACCTACACTACTTCAAATTTCAACAATTTAAACAACTGTGATGGGAATCCCAGCTACATAATGTTACCAGGAGATAACCTCAATGGCTAGCTAGGACTTCTGACTTGTAAATTCAAGTCTGTCAAAAACTGAACTGGAAGTTCTTGTTCTCTCTGAGTCATTCCAATTCATTTAAATGGTTTGCATGTGTAGGCAAAGCCTCTGATGGAATCTGGAAACATCATGGAACTAGCAGATCCGGAATTGAAAGGAAAATTTGATCCAGACCAAATGCATAGAGTTGTGCTAACAGCTTCATATTGTGTGAGACAATCCTCACCATGGCGTCCATCAATGAGTGAGGTGAACATACATTATTATGTGCTAGGTCATGCACTTAGAGTCCATATGAGATGGCAACCAGCTAACCTGATTGAACCCATCTCCTGTTTTCTTTGCTTTCTTTGTAGGTGCTAGAGCTTCTAACCGGTACCGGCGGCCATGACTCTGAAGTTGCAAGAAGCTGGAGGATGCCAAAGTTTACATCTGATGAGTTGGATGATTACTCCGTGACTTTTGGATATGATGTTGCTGTTGATATTGCTTCGGAGGATTATTTGTAAGCAGATAATCTTTTTGTTTCCCTTTTTTTTTTTTTTTTTTTGACGTCTTAGGCTTTTTCCTGGCATGAAAGAAATATAGTTCAGACTACAAGTCTATCACAGGCTAAAAAAACAGGGTTTTTCTTCCAGTTCTATGTAACTTATGCGTTTCTATATACTTTGTGATTAATTTCTAGTGCTGTCAAGAGTGGAAATGTTTCTTTACCTTTTTATTTTCCATTTTGTTGCAACACTACCATTAATTCAACTTAGCTAGGGATTACCTTTTTAGTAGTAAGAGTGTTCGATCAAGTGAACTGTATCAGCAGTCACGAAAAGACATGGAATCTTACAGGAAGGAAGAATTAAATAGTAAAAAACACTATAATCAAACCCATTACTGCCTAAAAAATAGATTAATTAACAGTAATTGAGTATTAAATTACTAACCTGATAACTTTGTTAATTAATCCTCTCGAACTTCAATACTAATTCCCCTTGTCAATGCTTCTTAATTGCAAAAGGAGAAAGGAGAGAGAATTCTTCCCGTTAATAAAGAGAGAGAACCTTATTTGTAATTACCTTTATAGTCTTGTTTAAATTGTTAAAAAGAGAAAATGTTGAAGTACATCGTTGCCTAAATAAAATTGATCTCAATATTAAACTCTCAAAAATTAGGAAGTTCGAAAACTCCTTAACCAAAAAAATTCAAAAACTGATTAAATTAAAAAAATAAAAAAAAAATAACTAAAAAAACCGAACCGTAAAAAAAAAAAACAGTTAAATCAAGTAGAATTAAAAAAAAAAAAAAGAAGGACCGATTCTGTTTAATTTCGGTTTTATAAGCCTAAAAACAAAAAAAATAAGAAAAAAACCGAGCCAAAGTAAAAAAAACCAAGCAAAAACCGAGTCAAATCGATTTGAATTGGTTTTTGTTATAAAAAACCAAACCGAAATCGGTTGGTATGAATCGGTTTTGGTTTTTTTTTGAAAAAAAAAATTCAATTTAATTGTTTTTTTTTATATAAAAAACTGAACTAAACCGAAAATAATTACCCCTACTCCTTATATATACACCATCCACACAATCAGATCAGATCCATATCAAAAGTATTGGATAATATTTTAACACTTAATTGTAACAAAATCATTCGCTTTATGTTACCAAGAATAAGTGTTTTTTTTTTTAAAAAAAAAATATTATGTTTTTATTTTTTGAATTATTTTGATATGGTAATATTAAAAATAAATTTTTAAAAATTTTTTTTAATGTATTTTCAAATAAAATACACTTTTAAAAATAACCGATATTACACTCTCAAACACCCCTTTCATTAAACAAGAAAACATCAGTGACTATTATATTACATGGATTAAATTTATCTGCATTAAAGTTTGAGGAGTTAAAGAAGGAACTATCCACCCAATAAAAAAAATCATCAATCTAATTTCTTCATTTTAGTTTTTTCCTGAGTGATCTTCTAATAAATCAATAATTGACTTGATCTTCCTAAAAGCTTCATCAACTCGTAGTATATTTACCGACATTTATCATTAATAACATTTCAACAACACTTTGGTTTTTCTAAAGAAAGAAAAAAACACTTTTATTTGCAGAATATTATTTTTCTCTTATAATAAATTTGAGATACACACACACATTAACATTGAAAATCTAACAGCAAGACCGAATAAAAAAAAGGGGTCCCGGATCGATTGCATCCATTACTTTTAGATCCCAGAGTCTCCCAACAATAATAGAGCCTGCCTAATGGGCAACTTAGAAGGGCACAGGTCTAAAGATACACCACATGGGCATATGCAAAACAGCACATGTGATACACAACTTGTTTCGCAACACGGTTGGGCCACGTATTAGTTAAAATTTTAAAATTATTTTTTTTTTATTTTTTTTATTTTTTTTATGTGTTGAATTCTAAAATAAATTTTAAAAATAAACAACTATTATTTTTCAAAAATAAAAAAAAGTTTAAAAAATAAATATTATCATAATGTCTATACCAAATCAAATAAGACACCTTCATGCCTCAAAATCCATGGTATTGCTATCCAATCTTTGACTCCCTATTTTCTTAAATATTTTCAAAATACCAAAAAAAAAAAGCAATAAAAAAAATAAAAATAAAAATGAAAAAACATATTGACATGAGCAAGCTAGGAAGGATTTCAGGATATGAAGAAATTAAACTAAGGTTTTGGATATAATTGGGAGCCCAATTGAACCCCATTAAATCCAAGACTAAGAGACGATACAAATTCAATGCAAAATTAAATGGTTATTACATGAATTTGCATAAAAATTAAGTCTGGGGACTTTAATTAGACTTTTGATATATCAATTTGATTTAATCATGATTCCAATTAAAGATTTAATTAAGTTTAATAATTAATTTAAGTCAACTTAAAATATTTAATTAATTGCAAAAACTTAATTAGACTTTTAATGAGTTAAATTAATTTTATTAGGAGATTAACTAGCGAAAGATTAAGATTGAAAGTCTAATTTGGGATTAATTGATAAAATTAAAATTTTAAGGGACCAAATTTAATTTCTACAAAGTCAATTAGGTGAAAGCAGGGACAAGATTGCAAGAAAAATAAAGTTTGGGATCAATCAAGGGCAAAATTAAAGAATTTCAAGACCAAGGGCTGACTTGTAAGAGACATGAGACTTCATGAGCTGAAATTGAAGAAAATCAAAGGTTGAATGATCAATTGAAGATCAATTTATATAAATCCAAAACTAAGGACTTTGATGGATGTTTTTGGAACTGTGCAAGGGTAAAATTGAATTGATTTTTAAAGTTCAATTAAGGATCTAATTGAATAAATTGAAAGATTGAGGATTGAAATTGAGAAAGAAGAAACCTAATTCAAACCTTAAGCACCAAAACAACATCTATATATATATATATATATATATATATATATATATATATATATATATATATAATGTCTCATGAGACAGAATGAATAAGCAATTGATTTTCTCTTTCTACAAATATGAAAACTCCCTCTCTCTCCTTTACATAAGATTAAAAAAAAAAAAAAACACATTTATTTACACCTTATCACTTGTACTCTCGCCCAGATGATATAACAACCATTTTGTAGCACTAAACATGCTGCTATATGGAGCCAAAAACTCACACTCAAACTAGTTTCAAGCTAGGTGTTCTTGTACTATAACAACATCAAAGAAGGAGATGTAATGGGGGCATATCAATGGCTAAAAAAAAGACATAATAATCTTTCAAGACCACTATAGGAAAAGGGAGATAGAGATAAAGAAAAGAGGATTTTCTTTTCCCATAGAAAAAACTGAAGCAAAAATACACCTTTACCAGTTCTCTCTTAGCTTTCTCAAACACCATCTAAAATAAAAGCACCCTTATACCATATATTTTTTAATTTTTTTAACCTAGAAAACAAACCATTCTCCTTCCTACAATCCTCATTGTTTTTCTTCTCTCTCTTTTTTCTTTCCATGGTAACATTAAGCAACCCTTCCATCTTCAATCAACAGCTTCTTCTCACAGCAGACCCATAGCTAGTACCAACAACATTGTCTCCGCGAGAACCCGCAACAAGTTCTAGTAGCTCCTTACAACGTGACCAGTTTTAGTAGTTTTGGTTCAACCGTGAACAAACAACAAGTGTCTCTCTTAATCCAACAACGACAATAACTCTACCATCCACTAGAATCTTCATCATGAGCCATCATCTTCACGACAAACTAGTAAAGGCAACAAGTAATCCTCCTCCCTGTTCTTTTGTTATTGTATGATTTAGCTTGCAAAATCTGAAATAATTCACATTCTGCAGAGGCTAATGACTTGGTCATTGGGTTAGACCGGTGACCAAGTTTTCATGAGCTGGACTTAAACTTGACTTATATGATTGGGCTAAGTCCAGCCTAATTGTAAAAAAAAAAAAATAAGGTTGTTAGGTCATTTGTTGACCTAACAAAACAAGTGGCCTAGGCCTGATCCCAGCCTGTACATGTTGCTAGACCAAGCCCAAACCCATCTTTAACGGCGTGTCTGGTACCCCATTTTTTTCTTAAGATATAAGGTCTTGTTTGGTTATTTAGGATGTGTTTGCCAAACACACGCTTGAGACATTTTTAATGCCTCAAACCTTAAGTTAAGGGTATGTTTGTCAAATACACCTTAAGCCTTTGTCTCTTAGTTTCTAATATGCCTTTATTTTTTTTATGTATAGTTAAATGAATCTTTAAAATTATTTTTTTTTCAATTTTATCCTTTAATATTTTATTATCTAAGAATTTTTTTTTCATGTTTATTTTCTCACTGTTATTTTTATGGGTTTATCTTAATCCTTTATTCATGGTCAAGAGGTTAGCGGATTAACACGAGCTAACTCGGATCTTTATTTTTTTCATTTTATTGAAAATCTTGCTTCGTTGTTTTTGTGGGTTTACCTTCTACGCAATTAGTCTCGGCCTTATGACTATGATCACGAGTTTCAAAGATTAACACAAGTTGAGTTTAATCTTTCTTAGGTATTTTTTTAAAATTAATTTTTTTTCTCAATTCTATTTTTCAACATTTAATTTCTTAAGGGATTGGTTTTCATGCTCTTTTTTTTTTTTCAATTTCCTTTCTATGAGGTTATCCCAATTATATGCTTATGGTTGTGGGGTTCGCTGGTTAACACGAGTTGACCCAATTTTTTTTTATTTTATTTTTTTTAATTTTATCATTTAGCACTGAGTTGTTTTATAGTTGAGCTTTATATTTTGATTTAATTTGTTTTTTTTTATGATTTTTTTTCACTTTCCAAAACACATTGATAAAATCTGTATATTTATTTATTTTACTTAAAAAAAATAACCAACCCATAGCAAATCAAGGTGCAAAACTAGTATGAAAAATTATATGTTTTTCCATGGAGAAAAGTACAAAATGTCGATAAAATTTAATTGGTTACACGTAAATGTATTTGACGTGGATCCATTTCTTGAATTTGAAAAAGACTGACATACCCTAGACATAAAGAAATAGAAGTCCATTTTTCTTTTCTATTTTTTTTTAAATGATTTGGCCTATATGCATCATCTTCTTCGTAAATGAAAAGTTATTTGCACATGTCTTTTAAGAATTTTAACTTATGTTTGTGATAATTCAAAAAAAATAAAAACTTTCACAGTTTTTAATTAAGAAGTTGGTGGCAATCTTGACAATGGATAGAACATGTTTGTCTCTTGATCTCCAAAAATTGACTTTTGTGTGTGAAACTGCGCTCACATCTTTTTGATAAAAAGGACGTCGGGATGATGGTTTTGAGAGCGTGGACAGTGAGAAATTAGAGCTTGTTTCGCTACGAGTTAGAGGTTGCGTTTTTTTATAAACATATTGGCTCAGTGTTTTGTTAAATAAAAAAAAAATTGTTTATTGTGCATGAGTCCCTTAATTTATTGTGTTCTAGCCACAGGAAAATAAAAAACAAAAAATTGCTGCTTTTTGCATGGCAGTTCTACTGTTCTCCACTGTTCACTAAACAGGTTTTTTTTTTTTAACAGTGGAGGCATGCACTGTTCAATGAACAGTGGAGCATGCCTCCACTGTTAGTGTTTTTTTTTTTTTTTTTTCACGTGAACAACAATTTTTTTTTGTTTTTTTTTTTTTAAATTAGTTTAAGGTGAATTAAATTTACTCGTAGTGTAATCTTAATTTTATTTTTGATAATATTTTATCTAATTTTGTAGTTCTTGTCGAATGAATTTTGTACATAATGGAATTGTAGATAGTTTTTTGTTAAAGTAATTTTTTTAACTGTGATTTATTTCATGATGTAATAGCAATAGTTAAATCCATAAAATTTAAATTAAAAACCATCAATATTAATATATATTTTTTAAAAGTATTTTATAACCTCAATTTCAAAAGTATTCTTAACCAAACACATTAAAACTACTTTTTCTTCAACCTCAATTTCAACGATAGTTTTAACCAAACATCTATTTTTTCAAACCAACCTCAACTAAAAACATTTTTTATAAAACAATTTTTTTTCAAATCACAACCACAACAGCTACCGCAATACCAAACACACTCAAAGTCTATTGTCGACCGTTCAAACAAGAAAAAAAATGGCCATTTGAAATTACGTTACAAACAATAATTTTTAAAATTTTATTTGAAATTAATTTTTTTATATATATTTATATTATTATGATGTATTGTATAAAAAATAATTTTTTAAAAATAAAAAAATATTATTTAAAAATATTTCTAAATAAAAAAAATAACATTACTAAACTCCTAACCACCTCATTTAAATACTCATTTTTATTTCATATTGAGCATAAATATACGGTGAAGCGTCGTGTGGGATGGCTTTTCTAATGTATCTTGCCTCTCTATTGGCTGAATGTGCTCGGAATTGTGTCAATAATAATAATTTAAAATATTTATTTATTTAGAAATATATTAAAATAAAAAGAATATCTTTTAAAAAATATTTTTAACATAAATACATCAAAATAACTGAAATATGCTGAAAAGTCATTAGTACAAACATTTTTACGGTAAAAGCCTGTTTGTTTCTGTATTTCAAAAACGTTTTTGAAAAAATTTGAAATTTTTTTATTTTTTTATTAACTTCAAATTAATATACTTTTAGTATTTTCAAATTATTTTGATGTGCTGATGTCAAAAATAATTTTTAACAAATTAAAAAATATCATTAATATATATTTTAATATAAAAAATTATTTAAAAAATAATTATAATTATACTGCCAGACAAGCTCTAGGAAAGGCGAATTTCTCTTTAGATGGAGAAGGCAGTTGTGAAACATCTGGTCAAAGATAGGTGTTGAATGCCCTGATTTGCCCTTTCCTGTCACAGCCTGTCTGGCTGCCATGCCTCCTGAAACGCGAAAACTCCCATATTTCAGTCCGGGAAAGTCCTTTTCTTTCTCGGTCTGTCAAATTCATACAGAACTACTAATTAGCAATAATATGTTTTATTTCCGAAGAACTAGCACCTCTCACAAAAAAAAAGAAAAAAAAAAAAGAGTTTTGGAAACTAGTATACTTCCAAAAAGTTTTGGGATGGGTTAACCATCAGATTGCGCTAAGAATTTTATTGAATTTTAAAAAGTTCGTCACTAATCATTTTCATTAATAATTTTATATATAATTTTCATAATTTTCAATTAACTTCATAAGTTAAGGAATCCTATTAAAATTTAAATGAAATATTATTGAGAATACAATGATGGTGGTTTTTTTTAAAAAAATTATATTAAAAAAAATTGTTAGCTTCGTTTCAACTTACAAATAACACAATCTACTGGATTGGGCAACCCACTAAAATGTATTAATTTTTCAAAAAAAATTGGATTATGTTATTCTTCAAAACGGTTTTTGGAGAGGTGTTGTTTTAATAATGCATATTTCGACGATTTGTGGAGATATACTAAAAAAAATTAATTTTTTTATTAGGTTATATTTTTATTTGGTCCCTCAATTTTTATATTTTTATTATGATAATTCCAGTCATTATTTTTGTGAAAAAGTAATCAAATTTAATATTTATTTTTTAATGCAATTGCTAGAACAATAGTTAATTTTTGTCCAACTTAAAAAAAAACTAAGTTTAATTCATGAAGTAATCTTAATAATAGAACTAAAATTAAGATTATATGTAAATTGAGGGACCAAATAAGAGTTTGAGTAGAGATGGAAAGTAAAAGAAATAAGACAACACAATATAGCCCAATAGGAAAGAGAGAAAAAAAGAAAGAATAAGAGATTAAAGCCACGGAGAAATTATTATTATTATTATTATTACTAATTGTCTATAATATTATTGTAAAGATATTGATGAGATGAAATTAAAAAAAAAATAAAAAAAAAATTACTTTTAAAGGTTACGGTGAGCCATGCATCATCTACAAATTGTGTGCGTGTAATGCACACCAACAATCAAATTTTAACACTTTCATAACGCATATACCACGCATGCTAGATCAAATAAATATAATTTATTGTCAAGTATATCTCACATGACAACAACAACAAAAATTCATACTTTCGACAATAATTTTACTGCTAAAAATTTGTTTAGCATGTTAAAGCGCAATTTGAGAAATGTTTTTCTGCGTATGCTAGTTCAGGAAATATTTTTATACATATATTAAAGGATTACTCAACTTAAAAGCTTAAGCTTTTAGATGAGATTCTAAAATATGATTTATATTATTTTCTAACAGTATAGTCTAACTTATTAGATTTTAAATTTATTATTTAGATATTATTGATTTAAATCATATAAACCTTGAAATTATAAAAATATATATAATTATTAATTTTAAAATCTATAAAATTAATTAACGTATTCAAGCTAGAATACCAATATTAATAAATATAAAAATATAAAAGTTTACTGTTTGCTCTGACAAAAAAATAATGTAATAGATTGAAAAGGGAAATTAATATTTGGAGCAATTGGAGATAGAGATTCGTGATCTTTTTCGAGAAAGGAAGAAGTCCCAGCAAAGTTAAAAAAAAAGAGTTCAATAGATTAGCAAGAAGACCAAAACCAAAAACCCTTAAAAAAGAAAATGGATAAATGGGGCTTTTGACCTGAAAAGCAAAATTTCAAGAGCAAAAGCCTTAGCTGCAACGTGATTAATATTGTTGCCTATAAAACGAAGGGCTACACTTCAACTGATCCTTTCAAGGATTCGTCTAAGATTTACAGATTACTGTAATCAGCATTAAAAGAGGGTAAGACCACCTTACCGTTATTGATTATAGCTGAAAAATTACATAATCTTCTAGATAGTAATTAACTGGCTAGTTAACCTCTCCCTAAATCCACGGTCAAAAAGAGGGAACGACACCGTATTGGGTATCGGCCATGAAAGGGACAGAGCTCGGAGAGTTATATAGGTTGTCCATATCGGATTCCATTTCGATTCGTTTTGCGAATCGGCCTTTGATTCTCGGCCTGCTTTCAGCGTAAGCTTTTCGGGAAGCATACCGTATGGTCTTTTCGAACTTTCGGTTCTTTCTTTTCTCTCTGTACCGCAAAACTCTAGCTTCACGGTCAATCCCAGCTAACTGAGTTGCTGCTTGATTCGCAGTACAGCCTGAGAGGGGCATGCTTGGATCGGTAGTAGTATTCATGCTTCGGCTGAAAGGATGGGATATGTCGGACATAGAATTCCCATCAGGGACAACACCAACGTCTAGGGAAGACGAAGAAACCTGAAAAAAAATCAAAGAAACTTTGTCAGCATCTCTACAAATTATGAAACCTTAGTTACAAAGGCGCTTATATATATATATAATTCTTTTGAGCTTAATTAAGCAGGTTCTGGTACTTACGCTGTGGCTAAGAGACTGAGATGAGTAGCTGAAAGAAGTGAGTTTAGATCTACAGAAATCAATGTCAAAGCAACTTTCATGATTGATCGCCGGAAGCGGAGCTGGTTTGGTTTGCACAGGCACAACGCTATCAGCACCACCATGAATCTGCTCATAGCTCGCATTGATGGAATTCTGATACTCGAATTCAAGAAACGGATCAATTTCAGAGAAAAACATGTCTCCAGTCTTCACAACAGGATTCTCGATTCGGAGCTTTGAATTATGGTCATGTGTTGTGTGATTACTCTGTAACAGCCACGAAACACCATCATCGTTCTGATCAGATCCAGACACGCCATTTTCTCCGGGTGTTAGAATATTAAACGCCGTGGAAGTCTTAACAATTGATTCAGCAGAGTTATAAAAGGGGTCGATTGGGACTCGTTCATGACGGCGAGCAAGAGGGTTAGCAGAGTGGATGTCAGCGTCACAGGTGACACAAAGAATAGCTGCATCAGCTTTGCAAGTAACCGCAGCTGGTGCTTGCTCGCAGACCTCACACATCCACACACGCTCATGCCGGGACATGGTTTTGCTATTCACCTGGCTATGGTGAATCTTGTTATCACAATTCAGACACAAAAAAGCAGAGTCGGCCCTGCAAAACGCCGCTGCAGCCGCGGTTTTGCACGAGTCACAACGTTTAGCCGCAACACTCCATCCTCCGGTTAAGTTCTTTAAGCTCTCGACTTCAATTCCCATGTTTTTTCTCTCCCAGTTTCTGATCAAATAAATAGGAAAACCGAAAACTTTTTTTTTTTTAGGGGGGGTGTTTCTTGATTCTCCAAAATCCCGCAAGAGAGAGTTATCGAATTGGTGGTTTGGGATTTGTGGGGGCTTTAAGAGTAAAAGAGGCGGGTGTGTTGATTGTTATTATCTTTCTTAAGTCTAGTCAGAGGAAAGGAAAGTTGGGTGCTGATAAGGAAGAAGAGAGCACGTGGAGAGTTCATAGCCAAGTAAAAAGGTTTCTCATTTTTTTTATTTGTTAAGACAAAAAACATGTTTCGGGTTTGGGTTTTTTCGAGGATTTTAATAGTCTTTGTGAGAAGTTGCTGTCACGTGTCTGTGCCGACGTAGGACCCGTTTGAGCTGGGGGGACTCGAGGGAGAGATGATGACGGTGGTTGCAAAACTTATTGTTTCCTTTTGCGGGGCAAGAATACTTTTAAAAAAGTTAATTTTTTTATTTTAAATTATTTTTTTTAAAAATTAAATTTTCAATACATTAATATAAAAAGTAAATTTTAATATATCTTTAATAACAACCGTTGCAGCGAGAAATAAAAAGGGGTATCAAATTAATAACAACCGTTGCAACCCTATGTAAAAATCGCGAGTAGGATGGTAAAAGTAGAAATCTAACCACGGGGTTTGGGCCATGGCCCATACAGAGTGAAATGAAGCCTGCACTCACTCTTTCACCCGTTGACCTTTTCTTCCCCACTTACCCTCTCTCTGTCCTCCTCCCTCCCTCCTTTTTCTCTCACACATCTTAAATCTCTCTTGACCTTGTTTGATTGCAGGATTTCTGCTTTTCCAATGTTTGACGAGAACAAGGAAAAATAATCAAAGAAAAATGAATTCAGTCAATGAAAAAATTACAACGTTGTGAAAGGAAAGTGTTTTTCTTTCTAAAATAAAGGAAAACACTTTCCGTTTGTTTCCTTTCATAAAAACAGTGGCCAGAGATGGGTCATTTCATGCTTTTTTGTAACCGTTCATGTTAATTGCATTGTTCAATAAACAGTGCAATTAACATGAACAGTGTATTGCGTACACTGTTCACTAAAAAATAGTGAACAATGCAATTCTCTTGCATTGTTCATTTGCCTGCGGGAACTTTTTTTTTTTTTTTAAGTGTGCTATTTTTTTAACATTTAAAAAAAAAAACTAATTTAGAGTTAATTTTATACCTTAATATTTTATCCAATGTTATTACATGCTAAAAATATTATTAAAACTATAGTTTTATCGGATGTATTTTGTATGTAATGGAATTATAAATGGTTTTAATGGAATAGTAAAAAATATTTCACAAGCTTATTTCTCTATAATATGATATGATATATATAGTTATATTTTATAAAATAAGCTATGTATGAATATAGGATTTAATAAAAAAAAATTCATCATTATACATTTTAGATTTTATTTTTTTTATTGTAAGTGATTAAATATTTTATATATATTAGATAAAAAAATTTTAAAAAATTAATTCATTAATAAATTATTTTCCAGTTCATTTTCCATAATACAACCAAACACTGGAAAGTGTTTTCCAGTTCATTTTCCATAACACTACCAAACATCGAAAAATACTTTTTTGGAATTCATTTTTCAGGAATTCATTTTTTCCGGAATTCACTTTCCAAAAAAAATTCACTTTCCTGCAAACAAACAGAGGTTACAGAGCTATAGTCTAACTATATTTTTGTTCAGTCCACCTGGACCCGCACACCCCCTTTCTTCTTCTTTTTTCCCCTCTTATTTTGACCTAAAAAACTCTTGGCTTCTACATGTATCTTTTTGAGTTCCGAGAAGTCAGAACATGTGCCGCGTTTTTCATGCAAACAATATTTTTAATGATTAACTAACATATTTTATATTGTATTCTCTTCAATTTTATATATATATATATATATATATATATATATATGCAAATCTGGTATCACTTTTTTTTTTAGTTAATGGTCAACAACGTAAACAAACATCATTTTCAATGCAAATTAGATACCTTATTTCTATACTAATGATTATTTCTATGCAATTTCTCACTACTAATCATTCATTTACCTCCACTCTCAGTTAAGTGAAAGACACTATAATTAAAGGTGGACACCAAAGTTTTCACCAATTAATTATTCGTGTAACTCTACATCTCATTATATGAGACGATGAGATTAAGGTCTATTAATACTTTAGTTTTTTTTGGTAAAAAAACATATTTTTTTAGTTTTTGAAGATATAATTTGTATTTAAAAAGGATATTATATCTTTTAAAAAAAGCCATTACATCTCTAAACAAAACACAGCTAATCTAACTTAAATTGAGTTTTAAATAAAATTAATTTAATTAAACTTAGTTGATCGATTAATTTAATTTATGATTTGGTCAAACACAACCAACTTGATGAAATCGAGTCTAAAATAGATCGAGTGAACACATAAAAATTTGAAAGCCTAAAATGACATACTTTAAAAAAGAAAAGACACAGAGTCAACGCAAATCCAATAACTAGATTGTAATAACTATACAGAAGCGTATGACGACGTGGGTGACCCGTGTCTGAGCGAGGAGTGCAGAAACCAAAACAAACAGAAAAGGGAGGGCAACTACAACGTCATGCGATGCGTGAGCTTCGATTTAAACACGTGTAGCTGAAAAGTGGAGGTGGACAAGATTGCCCTTGCAGCCATGACCATGAATGATTAAAAAAAAAAAAAAAGAGGCACGGATATGTAGAAAGTCACAGCCAGGATGCCAGGTGTCGCATATAGATGGGTTGGCAAACCTTGTGGCGTTTTTTTGGGGATGCATGAAGCTTGTTAGGCTTTTATATCTATTTATAGGATTTAAGCTAGAGGATAGTGGACAATACAGGAAAACTGCTTCTTTTTATAACCAATCATCTTTTAAATATGTTTTTTACAAGGAAAATGTTTTTCGATAATTGATAAATAATGAAAAATGAGAAAACTGTTTTTTAGTCCTTGGGCATGGTTATAACTTAGTTTTTAGGTTTCAAAACAAATAAATTAATTCAACGATTTTATTTTTAAAATATCAACTTCATTGTAAATATTTTCCAAACAATATTATTCAAGAAAAAAAATCATAACCTAAAGAAAATGATAGTTGTTTTTTTGTCTAAAACATTCAATTCTTAACACATCATATAAATCTTATGGTATTCAATGAAAATAACAAAATTGAATTTTTTTAAAAAAAATCAAAACCTGTTCAAATCGACCAGTTTTGATTTGGTTCGATTTTTTAGAATAAAAACCGGTAATGACACCCTATCCCCATAAAAAAAAAAATTAAAGAATAGATACAACTCGAAGAAAAATTTTAAGTGAAAATATTCCTATCATTTTTAGTGTGAATTTTATTTTTATTTTTCTTTTTCTTAATGTCTGTCTCTTTCTTCAAAGTTAGCTAATGAAATAACTAATAAAATATCATTATTTACTCCTTAAACATTGAAATTAAATTTTGTTCACTATTGATATAATTACCTGGTACTTTTATTATTATCACTAACATCATAATTATTATAACAATCATTATCTTATTATATTTGTTTTGGTCTATATTTTTACCTCACAAATTATTATTTTTTAGTTTTATTTCTATATAAAATGACTTGTTAAAACACTTTTTTTTAGAAAATTATTAAGATATTATATTAAAAAAAACTAAATTACACGGTTTAAAATACTATATTAATAATTTTGCTCTTTCAAATAGTTTTTACTATTGAAGATGCCAACTCTTTTATATAATAAATAAATAAATGGTTCTAACATTAAAAGGGAGCTCAATTATTTAGATATTAAATTTATTTTTCAATAATTACAAGTTCAAAAATTTTTAAAATTATTAAAAATTTATATAATTATTAATTTTAAAATTTATAAAATTAATCAAAATATATATAAACTAATTCAAATATTCACATGAAAAAACCAAATGGTTCTTCCATGGATACAGTTGGACACAATTTGGCCGTGGCTCAGAGGGCGAAATGTCGAAAAGGACTAGGTGATGGCACAGGAGCGACTGTTGAGAAGGGTAGCTTTGTCTTGTTGCCCTTAATTTTTAGTTAATTACAAATGTATTGCTGTCCTAATTAATTAAAGTACCATGTTTGCTTTCGGCAAAAAAAGACAACGGCCATCCATAAAATCAATATCTACACATCCTTCAAAGTTTTACTTTCTATACATTATCCATTCAAAGCTTATTAAAAATTTATATAATTATTAATTTTAAAATTTATAAAATTAATTAAAATACATATAAACTAATCTAAACATCCATATTAATTATAAAAAAATCTCCATTCCCTAATTGTTACAAAATTACTCTATGAACCTATACCCAAAACATATCCATGCTAATTTCAGTGCATGATTACATATTTGTTACAAAAAACTCCATGTCCTATTTGTTACAAAATTTAGAAGGATCACCATAATTATTATTATTTTCCAGTTCTTGCTAATTTCAGTGCATGATTACATATTTGCGCATTGATTGCCTTCACTGCAGCACATTGATTGATAGAGTGAAGACGATCCTTGGGCCCTCTTGTTACCACCTTCATGAGGGTAATTGTGGTGCAGATTTCTTGATTAGCTACAGCAAGATTACCCTCCTCCCTGGCACGAGGCATCTCCGGCAGGCACTTAAAATGGGAGTAGCTCGGAGGAATAGTTTTCAGGTTTCCGATCCCACGGAAGAGCAAAAATTAGAGAGAATGGAAAATCAGACAGGCCGAAGTAGAAAAAAGGTCGGAAAAAAAAATCTATGATTTGAAAAGTTGTGAATAAAAGTAAAAATTCATGATCAGAAGCATCTGTGACCTAGTCCCTTCCTGCTCTCTGAAGTTGAAGTCGCCGAATAAATCCCTTCCTGCATTGTGAAGTTCTTCCCCCTTTCTACAACAGCATAGCAAACTCAGAACTGCCTCCACTGCATTTTAGTTTGCTGATACCAAAGAGACCATTATTATTATTATTATTATTATTATTATTATTATTATTATTATTATTATTATTATTATTATTATATTCTTTTTTATTTGGGTTGAGTACAGGTTAGTCTTGTGTTTTCTTATGTGTACACCATAATAAATAAAATTAAAAAACAGCCAAAAAGATTTGGTGTTCTACTGTAGCTCTCCTCATTGTTTACCGGAGTAGTGCTATGTTTTTTTTTTATCCTTCAAATTTTCTTATTTTAATTTTTTATTTAATCCTTAAATATTATGCTTATTTGAAATTAGTCTTTGTAATTTTTTTTTTCTATAAGACTATTATAGTCTTAACAAAACATCTCGTTATTGAATTGATTATTAATTTTGAAGAAATTTATTTGATTTTATTATTTTCTCGCAATTAAAAGTTAGAGGATTAAAATTGAAGGAGGCAAATAAAAAAGAGAAAATTGGTCCCTCTTACTTTTTGCTAAATTGTTTCTTGGGGTTTTGTCAAAGTTTCTTTTTGGTTCTTTTTGTTTGGGGATCAAACTTTTTAGACCAAGAGTTTATTTTATTTTCATTTTAGTCTTTTTAGACCTTTTTGTTTTGTGTTAAGTTTTTATTTAAATCTTGACTAAACAAAAAATAGATTCTAAAAAATAATGTTATTAATATCATAAAAAAAAAATGTTAGGTCAATGTCATTTTATTTATTTTAATAAAAAAGTTAACAAAGTTTTGGCCTGATCAATCTAGTTAGGTGGGCCCCACCTAAATACTCAGGTCCACCTAGAACTTTATCATGTTAATATTTATTACAAGAAATTAAAACAATGGTGTTTATAATTTTGTTAGTTAAATCTAATTTTGATCAGGTCAACCAAGTTAAAGTTTGACTCATCAAATTGATTGGATCATTAAATGCAATTTAATTTTGAAATTTAAACTATGCAAGGAGATGAAAAGGCCTTTTAGGTTGACCCACACAATTTAATTAGGTAAAAAGATTTTAATTACACATATTCCTTTTTATCTTTATTTTAAAGTTTCCAAGATTTTTAAAATTTTTTTGTGTTAATTGCTTTTGATTTTATCAAATGAATGACATAGAACAACAACAAAAAAAAAAAAGCAATTTTTTTAGTTTAACCTGGAAAAAAAAATTGCAAGGGTAATGTTGATATTTGTTGGTGCATTGAAATCAGGATAATTTTATTAAGTATACACTTTAAATTTTAAATTTACAATCATGAATTTTTTTTTTTTTTTGTCAGAAAACACATTGACAACAATTGTGTATTTTTTTCATTAAGTTTTTTTTTTATCTGATACCATATAACTAGTAAAATTCTATATACCATAAAATAAACTATTCAAATTGAATTGACTAGCGATCTACTAATTCACTTCCACTATCAAAACTATTGTCTGCCAGCCTTGTTTTTTTTTTTTTTTTTTTCATTAGATTCACCACTACGATTCTAAAAATATTAATAGAATTCACATTATACAAAATTATATATATATATATATATATATATATATATATATATATATAATATATATATATATATATATATAGTTTTAAAAAAAATCTTGAAGGGATTGGCTGGTGGTTTGGCAGTCTCCTATATAGGAGAAAGGATTTTTACAATCTTGGTTTTACAATCAAGAGCTGGTTGCACTGTTTGGCATATTAAAACTGTGGTTGAAGTTGAGATTGAAGAAAAAAAAGTTTAATGTGTTTGGTTAAGAATGCTTTTGAAATTGAGGTTATAAAATAATTTTTTGAAAAATATATTAATATTAATGGTTTTAAATTTAAATATTGTAAAATTAATTACTCCTATTACATAATGAAAAAAATAATATTTTATATAAAATATTTTTTATTATTCCATTAAACTATTTATAATTCCATTACGTACAAAATTCATCCGATAAGAACAACATTTTTCATAATTTTTTGAGCGTGTAATAAATTTAGATAAAATATTATCAGATATAAAATTAATATTACTGTGCGAGTGAATTTAATTCACTCTATACTAGTTTTTCGAGAAAAAAATATTGTTCACATCGCGAATGAATTTAATTCTTTAAACTAGTTTTTTTAAAAAAAATTAATACAATTAACACTCTTTAACTTAAAAAAAAAAAAAAAAAAACCTGCGAACAGTGCAAGTGAATTGCACTGTTCACATGAACAGTGCAATTCACTGGTGAACAGTGCAGTACTTTGCACTGTTCGTTACTTTTTATCCGCTACAGTGCACACAAAGCAGGTTTTCGTTGCTTTTCCTTTTCAGCGTTTCAAACGCAAAAATTGAGTGGGCCCCATATACACTAAACTGATTTTTTTAATTACCAAACGGCTGCAGACTGCGTTTTAAATAAAACGCAGCCGCAGCCGCGTAGAGAAACGCCCTCTACATGATGGATGATGGTGAAGAGTGACGTGTCAACAAAACGGAGAATTTTTTGAAACACGAAAATGAGAGGATCTGTGGACTTAAGTTTGGAACCATATTTAGCTAGATTTGGGCTCGTTGTGAGCTCATTATCTCCATCAATTGGGTTCGGATATGAGCCTTTTTTCTTTGACATTGGGCTCTGTTTGTAGCCCTTTTTCTTTGACATAAGGCTTGGTTTGCAACTGATTTCTTAGCTTTATTGGGCTCGGTTTACAACCCCTTTTTCATTTATTTTCGCTTCGGTTTTGGAGCTCGCATCAATTAGGATCATAGATTTTATTAACAAATAATAGATTATTTATTCTTTTATTATTTCATACAATCACTTTAAAATTATATAGTAATGATTTTTTTTTATTAAAGCTTGCTTTTAAAGTTATGATATGTTTTTATGTAAGAAAACAATGTTTTTGATAAAAAAAAAAAAATCAAAATAGAAAAGAAATACATGGATAATGTAATAGAGTTCTGATAGAGATACTTTTTTTCTCTTTAATTCAAATCATTGGAAGACTTTATAAGCATTTATATTTTATTATCCTTTGTTTCTATTCAAAAAAATCATGTTGGTAAAAAAAAATGCCATATTTTTGTTATAACAAAAAAAAAACACACAAATAAGAAAATGGATTTTTGGCACAAATAAACCATCACAAATAAAAAGCAACATAAAAGGGTGCAGCAAAAGTACTTGGAGCCAAGAACTAATTGGTGCTAACAAATCATATTTTGGCACTAGATTTTATATTAGTGACTATTGATAGGTGCAATACACACACACTATACTTTTTAAGGTATTTCAAACTTATTTGAGTTTATTAGAAGTTATTTTTAAGAGTTTGACATGCAGAAGAGATTTCGTGAATTAATCGCTAAAAAATAAAAAATTATGTATTTTACATTTTAAACATAGCTTTTTATGACAGTTTTTTTTGTCAATTTAAAGTTTTAGAATGAGAATGTGATCTTAATCTAAGTTGAAGTACACATGTCAAGCTTTTCATAAATGTATTATAGGCAAAATTCTGATCTCATTTGGATATCGAATCAGACCTGCAGACTTGAACCAAAATTCTTCTTGCAGCAAGATTTTCTATTTTCACACTAGATATTCAAATGAGATTATCTTGAGCTTCTGATATTGAAATCAGGCAATTCAAAAATTCAAATTCATCTACACATCCAAGACTACAACTTGCATGAAGGACTCCAAGTCAGATAAAATTGTTTTGGAATAATAGAATCAGAACACATTCTGGTTGGTCGAAATGGATCTTCTGATCTGATACAGAAACTAACAATGCTAAGCATCCCAATACAGCTGAGAGTTTAACATAAGAACAATTGGCTTTAGGACCCGATAAGGTGCAAATCAATCCTTTAACATGTCATGAATGAAATAATATAGCTGTGATGGTCGGATAGTGCAAGAAACCAAGTCAGAATCAAAGTCTAAATTGCAACAAAATTAGTATTACAATAGAATTATGACAGCAACAAAATCAGTTTTCAACACAAATTATAAGAGATTTATCCATTCTTAAAAATCAGATGAAGAAGGGATTGAATTTAGCATCATGAAGACTCCTAATTAGCCTAAGAATCTTGAGGATTTCGGTAGTAAAAAGGGAAGATAAAGAGAGCAAAACACAGCTGGAATAGGGTTTGATAATCATTCCTTTCATCTCTGCTTTTGTTAATTTTCCAATAATTATGAACTAAACCCCTGAATTCAATTCAAAAAGGATACACACCATCTCCATTACCACGTTGTTAGAAGCAACGTTATCATTGTAATTTTTTCAAATTCAAGTATTTATTTTTTCTTATTCAGAATTATGTTATTGATTGTTATTCAAGCTTATTGAATTATATTGATATGATATTTAAGTTTTCTAGTTTCTTTCAATTCGTAATTATTATTAGGGATTAGTGTAAGAAGCAAAATAATTAATTTGATTGTTGCAACTCTCATATTGATTTATAGAAAAACATAAACTAAGTTAAAATTATCAAGCTTTTGAACATTTGCTTAGAATAAATACACATATTTTATTCCTAAAACTACTACTGAGTTAATGAAAATTACTTTTAATATTACATTCGCTTGATGGTAAAAAAATTGATTAGAAAGCTTTTTCTAATTAATGTACTTGTAATTTCATCGATTTTTCTCAGCTTTAAAAAAACATCAAATTTATTTGTTTGATTCAAAAAAATATTTATTATACTTCGATAATCATCAGATTTATAAGGATAAATGTATGAAAACTTGAACTAATTTAACAACATATCAATTTATTATTTTTAGAATTATTGTTTCTTGAATTTTTCATTTAAATCCCCCATTCTTTCTTATTTAAGTATACTTAGTATACTTTAGGAAGATTAAAAAAAAATTCCCTTAGGTTTGACCTAGTGTTCTCGATCATTTTAGAAATTTATTTTATTTGTAATAGTTTAGTTAGAATTATTTTGGTGGTTCCAAAAACTGAACAACTGTCTACCCGCAAAGATAAATTATACCAGGACAAAGTCATGGTACTGTGAAACTTAAACCTAGAAAGTTGGTTCCAGTTACAAGAGAGGCCACAACAAGCTGACAACAAGAAGGGTTTGGAAGAGTTTAAACCTAGAAAGTTGGTTCCAGTTACAAGAGAGGCCACAACAAGCTGACAACAAGAAGGGTTTGGAAGAGTGACTAGTATAGAATATAGAATTCATAAAATCAAGACATCGCTATCATTTTCAAACAATGCAGTGCATGGTGGGAAAGCGAACAATGGCAAAGAAATGGAAAGTAACATAACAGCAAAAGAGCTAAGTGGTTCTTCTTTGACAAAATTTTTACAAGTATATCAGTTAGAAAAATCAGTGAAGGTCAAATGACATCATCGCGACCACAAATGAATTTCTATTACCAGCCATACCAGCTAACCATGGTCATCTTTATAAATTCTGGCTCGGAGAAACAATCACAAGCTTCCCATTCTTCTCCAAAAGAGTTAGCCACCCCCAGACTTCAATGTATTACTCAACCTGCAATAACATGTGACTCTGCATTAGGTTTTTAGGGAAAAAAAAAATAACAGAAGAAAATGATGCTGTGAAGGCAGAATTTAATATCTTCATGTATAGAACCAGGTACAACATCAGTTTGTAAATTTTATATATACCAAAATTCCTGCTGAGGCATATGGATAATTATAAAATTTATCGTTGCTCTTTCCTTCTCACATTTATTGCTGGAGCTTTGAGTCTCCAGGGTATTGTTTTGCTAGTAAGTGATTTTCTTTTTTGAAACAATTTTCTAGACGGTGATGGATATAGATTTCCCATTGAAGAATTATATTTGAGCATTGAACATGACGATTAAATAGCAGACTTCTATTGCTTTCAATGCTCCAACAAAATATTTGCCCTCAAGTAGGTTCCTATGGGGTGTTCGGAGGATAAGAGTTCCATTTGGTAAAGTGGAATCTGGGCTCTTAAGTGGTGAAGCTTAAAATCATTTATTTTGAGAAAGCCTACCTTGGTATCGGATACCATAGATCTTAGAGACTGGTTTTCTGAGAGTAAGGTGAGTCAAAGGGAATGGTTTCCCAAGGAAGTACAAGAGACGTATGGGATAACTATTCAGAAGTTCAAAACTGTTGCTAGAAACTCATTCTACTTCATTGTAAACTTAACTTACCAGTCCAAACCTTCAAAAAGACCTTCTCCTTTAATGGCAGACGTTTTAAAAATTGCCCATTGTCGATTCTTGATCTTGTGCAACTCCAAAGCCTCAGTCACTGCCGCATCATCAAGTGCACCAGGAAGATCCTATATAAACCAAATGATTGACAAAAATAAAAACAGTGGGAGATCCAAATTCCAATCTGATATAAATATTTAAATGTGAAATGCATGTAGATATATTAAGCCTATGAAGAGAGCATCACTCCAGGACCACATCATAAAAAGATAGTAGATTCTTTTGTTTTCACATCCAATGAAGCCTTTTCATTTGAGTTTGCATGTATGATTAGATTTCAAGCCTGTTTTCTTCCATGTGTATGTTAAAAAAAGAAATAACTAGGAAACAACAGTAACCTGCTTGTTCGCAAAAATAAGCACAATAGCACCTCTTAACTCTTCCTCCTGCCAAAACAATCAAATATGTAAGCTTGGCACTCTAAGTTGAGTGGCAACGAAAAGGGGTTTCATACACGCACATATGCAAGAACACTAAGGATCCACATAGTGTGGAATTTTCTTTTCATAAAAAAAAAAAAGTGATGGAATCCCAGAGCTTCTAGTTAGAAGATAGAAAATAGGTTTGAGAAATTTTGTTCCTCATAAGGAAAAGTGTATGCAAAAACAAGATCACGAGTCTTTTTCCATTATGATTTTTCCACATTATAGATTGAAAGCCAATTGTTTCAGAGTCTCCTTTTTATTCTGAAAAATATAAAATTACGAACTTCTTTGGAGGCAGGCCTCCTGCAATCTTAGCCTACATTCAATCCCAAATCCCAGTGATATAGAAATGTCTAGAAAAATTATAAAAAACAAATAAAAGAAAATCAAACCACCCCAGCCTAACCCATATAAGAAATCATAAAACTAAGTAAAAAAGATTTCAAATTCACACCGCTTCAGTCTTTATAGCCCTGAAGACATCTCAAGTACACCACGATGCTAAACTAGTTAAGGGCAGCTGCATGAATATGCTTCCACATTTAAATTCAAAGCAGGCTGATTTTTTAAAAGCTACTGTGATAACAAATCATTATTTATCACTTCAGGCCAGGCCCTTTTTGGTCCCCTAAGGCTTCATAATCTTTTACATCATGAATGCCATGGACAGCAGCGAAGCTAGATTTTTTTTTCCAGCTAGGTCAATTGATAACCATCATTCGTTGAAAAATTACTTTGTTATGACACCTAAAATAAATAATAGTAACAATAGAATTATTCAAGTTCAAAATCAACATCAAATTAAAATACAGTTTATTTATTAACAAAAAATTTAATAGTAATATTTATTTAATCTTAAATAAATACAAAAAATATTAAAAAAATTATCACTAGAATTAGACCTTGTACCGCTAATAGAGATTAAGAGCACGGAAACTTTGAGCTCCTAGAAGAGAAAAATTAGAAAGTCTTTTAATTCATTCATAGCTTGTTCCACTATAATTTAACAATTTTGCAAACCACCAAAAAATATAAGACAGGACACTTACTAAATTAAGAAAAGGAAATTTTTTTTCTTTTTCAAATAGCATAAGAAACCATATTTACCTTCTTTAAATGAAAGATGTGAATCTGTTAGGGCATTGAAATTCTAATTTATTATTTTTTTAGAGGAAAATTATTACGTTTGAATTGAAAATTACAGAAATCAACTTCTTTTTTAATGCAATTTTAATACTTGATAGTAAAGGAAACCAAGGAAAATGCTCATACATTTCGTGAATATTTTTAATGGTCTTGTTTGACTTTCGATACAAAACTATTAAAACGATCTTATTTGGTTAAGTTTTTTACAAAATTTAAAGAGGGTCAAGTAAGTAATATCCCCCTAAAAATCTTAGATTGCTATGCTTTTGCCTAAATCTCGCGAAATGTTTTTTGAAATCAGGGGTGTCAGCTAACACCCCTAGCTTTCACATAGCCTCACCAGTGGCCATGGGTTTGATAATAGGGGGTACCAATAACACCAACTTTGTCAACTACTAATGTGAACATAAAATGGGGATAACAGTACCTCCAGGATTGCATGAAACTCATCTTTAGCTATCACAAGCCTATCAACGTCACTTGAATCGACAACATAAATAATGGCCTGTGTGTTGGGAAAATAACATCTCCAATATGGTCTGTTACAAACATAAGCAGCCAGTGAGCTTGCGAAATTCATCAAACAACCTATTATCTCAATCAATCAAAATAAATTATGTACAATTTGTGTGGAAAACATGGCAGAAATAATAATCAATAATCATAAAATTACATTACAATACCACTCTCAATCTTTTACACATGGAATTATGCACAACTAGCCATCACTCAAAATTTTCCTCTTGAGAAAGTGCCTAACCTATTGGAATAGAAAAAATCAACCGTTTGAATGGTATTAGAAAAATGCCAGTGGTTCTTATATACTTGATGACATAAATTTTTATAGTAATAAAAACAAATTTGAGAGAATATTTTAATGAAGCTATAATTCATTACAACTTTTTGGTTATTATTTGTGGGGGGGGAAATTGTGTCCATAACCAGTTGCAAGTTCTATAAAGAATATAATGAATAACATCAAGTATCATAAGCTTATGATTCCGAAATTGCTATTCATTAAACAAAACTGAATAGTGTATATCAAAATGCAATTCATGTTATAGTTTGCTGCAAATATAAAGCAGATTTATTTGTGTTAAAAAGGAGAAGGAAAAGGCAAGAAGTTACCTGATGCTTGTCTGCCCACCTGTATCATAATCATTATAAATGTCATTAGGGCAAGAAATTAACATGAAAGTTTTGATCAAGCAAGACTTAGAAAACAGATTAATGTGTAACTCCACATTTGCTTCTGAATAACCGGTGGAAAAATAACAAATGTGGGGAATAATGAACTGGATGGTGGAAAACAATAATTAGATGGTGCGGGAACACTTGACCTTCTCATATAACTGGTGGAAGATGGGGTATGTCAGTAAAATATCCGACTCAAATGATAATGGGACATTGGCATGTATACAGTAAAAGTTCCATTGTCTCATCAACCAAAAAACAAATAAATAAATTTTATATAAAACACAGCAAAGCCTATAATCTACTTTCATTTGTTGGTAATAGAAAGAGCAAAAGCTATAATAAACTTCAAATTTTTCTAACACTGAGCAATCAGTAATCAGCAAAGGTTCACATATTCCAATCAGTATACAGGTTATGATTGCAATGAACATAAAAAGTAATGCTGGTTTACAGATCAAGCGAAATTAATAGGCTTACCAAGATCCCATACTTGAAATTTGATATTGTTGTACTGAACTGTTTCCACATTAAATCCAATTGCTGCATTAGGAAAACAAACGCTTCAGTTATGAATTCTGAACAGAGTAACAAATTACTCGACCCCATTACAGCAAAACAATGACAGAAAATTAAAACTAAAAATGCAATTCCCATATCAAGGGTCATTCATTAACTGATCCATTGGAGGAAAAACACTCGAAGGAACTGAAAAAGGCAATGCAATTGGAATCTTATGCAAACCAAAAACAACAAATCGCATCTCATCAGATATCCAGATTCAATAATGTCAATTTTGGATTCATACTCTCAGTAACCAAACAAACAAACATCAAATTCCGATGAAAATAACTACGAAAAGACACCTACTTGGAATGGTGGATACAACTTCGCCCATCTGAAGCCGATCTGCATCAAAAACCAAAATCAGAACACACAAAAAATTATCAAAATTCAACAAATACCCATCACTCAAAATCACTAAGAAAAAAAAACAAACAAAAGGGTATCACTTAGAATCAGAAAAAAGAACAACATACAGAGGATTGTAGTTTTTCCAGCATTATCAAGACCAAGAACAAGGATCCGAGCCTCTTTGTTGCCAAATACTGAAGAGAACATTTTGGAAAACAAAATTCCCATCTTCTTTATAGCTAAGTGGGAGATAGTATAATGGAGATTCTTTCAGAGCATCAGTTGATGAACAGATCGTAGAAGTTGAATTAGATCTGCAAAGCAGAGTCCTTTTCCTCTCTGCAATCAGCAAAAAAAAAAAAAAAAAGCAATGTCAAAATGGAATTATATTTTCATTTCTGTGTATATGATAAGTAAGGGAAACGTGCCTGAGGTGAAAAGGAGAGGAGAGGACAGAAGGGTCTGCTTGTTAAAGATATTTAAGATTAACGAGGCAGAAATATAAATTTAAGAAGTCATCGGGGAGAATAAGGTAGAAGAAGAATATCGGGACAGTGAAAGAAAGAAGGAATAAAATTTAAGACTTGCGAGAGTGAGAACAAGCATCTCCCTTGCGATGTAGAAGTTACTTTAAAGAGTTAAATTGATAAAATTATTTTTTTAATTTTGTGTTATATGCGTGTGTGGGTTAAAAAATTATTTAGAAGAGTTAATTATATTTTAATATATTTTATATTAAATTAATTTTTATATAATATAATTATGTTATTAATTATATAATTAATTTATATTTTAATATATTTGATATATAAATATTTTAATAATAGATTTAACGAGTATAAAATAATTTAGATATTTTTTGATAAATTTAATATTAAATAATAAAATTTTTAAAAATAAAACAACATAAAACCAGTTGAAATCATCAAATCTACGACATCTTTCACTGAAAATCTTTAATTGACGCAGGCATCATGTTAAAAAGGAATAAATAAACCCAAATAAGTAAAACTTGATATAAAATTAAAATGAAGAATCAATAGCAAGCGTAAACATAACATAATAAGAAGCAAAAAAATATATTTTTATCCATTCAAATTGAAATGACTCTGTTTATATGATAGATAGAAGATACAAGAATAATAAATCTATACTAGGCATAGCCTGTGCGATGCAAAGGGTCTCTATTTTTTTTCAAGTAAAATGATGTCTAGATGATGTAAATATATTTTAAGACAATAAAAAAAAATTAATGATTTGAGTTATAACACCAACTAAGATTAAAGAGTTAATTTTATTTTAATTAGACAGTAAAATAAAAGATAAAGATGTTAATTAGATTTTTTTTTTTCAAAAAAACATCATTGTAATCACGAAACTAGATAAAAAAAAAATGGATAAAATCAACAAACATGAAAGAACTCAAAAGGGGGGATTAACTATACAAAAAGATCTAAGATAAAAAAAAATGATAATTAAAAGAATAAAAATCAAAATCAAAATAAAAAATAAATTAGAGGGCAAATAATTTTTTTCAATTGGAGGATTAAATTTAAAAGAAAAATAACTCAAGCAAAAAGAAAAATAATAAAAGAAAGAGGAAGAAATTAAAAAAAAAAATAACACACTATAAACCTGGATTAAAAAATAAGATCAAAAATATCAATTATAAAAGAATTAAGGAAACAAATAAGAAATCTAAAGAATAAGAACCTAATAAAAAAAAATTAATACATAAAAAATTAAAATTGAAGGACTAAATAAAAAAGAAATAACACTTATTCAAAAGGACAAAAAGACAAAAAAAATATATAAGAAAAAAGGAGGGTTCAATTGAAAAGAAAAATAACTAATATACCAAAACACTTTATTTCGAGGTCATTTTAATTATTATTACTATCGTCATCATAATAGCTACAAATATACTAAAAATAAAGGAGAAATTCATTTAGCTGTAGATACACTTCACTATTCACTAGTATAGTGGAGTGACGTCTATGGCTTAGGCTGAAAAAATTGATTGTCTTTGATTTAAGGGTGTTTTGATATTTTTACATAGTTCATTTGTTATTATTGATTTGTTTGGGGTATTTTCATCGATTTATCTTTTAATACACAGTAAAATAACTTAAATACCCCTAGAATAATAATAATAAAAAAAAACTAACATTGATGGACAGAGGTGTTTTGGTATTTTTCTTTTTAATTGTACAATATAATTACACAATTGTCCTTAGAGTAAAAAACAAAGTTGTGTATATAGGGGTATTAACATCTTTTCCTTAAGGTTTTTTTTTTTTTTTTTTTTTTTTTTGTAATTATTGTGTTGGTCAAGGGTGATGAAATAATTTAACATTTAATTAATATTTTTTTTATTCAAAAATATGTTGGCATATGGTGTGCGCGCGCTAACGTGAGAGAGGCGCCACACACTTTGGGAGGCACGCACGGCACCTCCTGGTGGTTGAAAAGTTTCTTCCATAATCTCACTTTGTTCTTCATTGTGTCCTTTTCCTTTATGATCGGCACAAGTCATCCAAAGATAATCGGTTTATCGTCGGTTGCCCCCTTTTTTTTCTCTTCATTTCTCTCTCATACACGGAGAGCTGCACTCTAGTTCTTATTTTTATTGTTTTTTTTTCATAGTCAATCCTTTTAATAATAATTGTTTATTTATGTCATATCCCTTTCGTTAAAATTTTTTTATTTGTCAATTTGATCCTTCAGTTCTAATTTGTATATAATATTTTTCGATTTGATTCTTCTACTTTTCATTTTTTATTTTGTTTCTTTTCTTTTTTATCAAAGTTTTTATACTTTTAATTTTATCATTCAAGTCAATTTTATGATTTCTTTTTCAATAATAATAAGAACTTCAACTTGGTCCTTCTTCTTTTATTTCTTAGTTTTTTTTTTCACGTTTGGTGGTGGTAATGGTCACCAAAGGAGGAGGGGATAATTTCTTCAAATTGTCTTGTATGCATGATGTGGAAGGTTATGCTAATACTTAATTATGATAAATTGATACAAAAAATTGAAGAAAAAACAAGGAACCCATGTTCCTTTGAATATATATTTCGGCCTATGGATCATTAGAATAAAAGATGGGGTTGGTTTTAATCTCGTGTATTATTGTGTTAAATTATATATATGTTGAATAATTATAATGAGTTAGGTGTGTGGGAACTGAGGGAAAACCCTTGGGTTCCAATGCAAAGGTTTGGTAAATTTGTTCTTAACGAGGGAGGACAAAATGATAAAATCATGCATGTGCTTAACATGAAAATATGTTCTTAACAATAAATTATATCAGTTTCATGATGTGAGTGGACTATACATGTGAAATATTGTATATGCAGAAGTAATAAAAAATATGTTACTTTTGGATCTAAGTATAAATCCAAAATTGATATAAATAATGGTAAGGTGATATTCATGTTCTTGATAACAGATAATGTTGCGACCAAACCTCAAGGCATAGGAGGATCAAGATCACTCTAGACTGGTAGGTATTCTAATCTTATACTTAAAATTGATATAAACAAAGATAAATATAGTATGATTGGATTTGTTTGACCATTTGTACGAAGACCAATGATATCTATTAGACTGATACCGACATCTCTTAAAGAAGTATTATCGATATAGACTTGATTAGCTATTTCAAGATTATAGCAGCTAATAATGTTAATAAAATTTTATTAATATCGACATTTAATCTAAAAAATAAAAAGAAAAATGTTAAATAAACTTGATTAGCTTTCTAGATTATGAAAGGTAGTCATATCAACAAGATTATGTTAATATCGACGTTAACATGGACTTGATTAACCTTTCAAATCATGAGATCTAATGATATCAACATAATTATATTAGTGTCATCACTAATATTAACTTGATTGATCTTCCAGGTATTTTCTTATTCCCCAATATTTTTTAGTGACTTCTCTCTTATTTCTTAACATCCAACAATTGAAACTTAAAAAAATAAAGTTAGGATTGAAACGTACAATTATAGAATAACAAGGATTAAATAATAAATAAAATAAAATATTAGGGAGCAAATCAAAATTTTCCATTTCAATATCCAAATGGAGTCTGTTTTGTTTGTTTGTGTTAAATGTGGTCCTTCTTCTTTTAGTTTCTTTTTTTTTAAAACTACCAATAAAGTTTTTTTTTTTAAAATCAATCTTTAATCCATTATCAAAATATTCCTTAGCACTCCGTATATATGAGACAATGCAGATTGCAAAAAATATTACTACATGGAACCATGCTAATATAACTTAAAAAGATGAAATTATATATAAAAAAATTTTGATGATTAAAACAAAAAACAATTGTATGGTTATTAAGCTACAAAAAATCATAGGAAATATTTTGGAAGGAATTTTTCCTGAGGGCTTTTATAGATCATTCACGGTGTGTTTTACAACCTCCACTTCTAGAGAGCATTGGCTTCTTCTTTAAAGGATTTCTCCAGGGGTTGTAAATCTTCTTTTCAGTAATACTTACACAATGTCTCTTAAAGACCCCAAGAGTGTTGATGAGGGACCCTCTAGAGTTTAAATCAGTATGAGGTATTTTTAAGCAGTAAAAAGACATTAATAAAGGTATTAATGAGCTTTTATGAAGATAGAAAAGAAGAAGGAGAAGAATATATAGAGATTAGAGAAGAAGGAGGATTATGTTTAGTATAAGAATATAAGGTTTCGAGCCTTTTTTCTATGTACTTGAGCTCCCTTTTATATTATTTGACTTGATTTGATTCATACAACATAAGAGGGGTAGAGATGTAATCTTGTAATCATAGAATAATGTTATTTTATCGTTCATGCTATCACATCTAATTAATATAGCATATACTGCTTGTTTGTAATTAAGGAGATATGATGGACATCATAATTACTAACTCATGCCCAGAATATGAGAGATTCAGTGTGGAGTTACCTTTTAGCTATACGTTGAACCTGAGAGGAGTTGAGTTCAACTCATACATAGAACCCAAGGGCAATTGGGTTTAGCTTGTGATTGTACCCAAAAATGGTCAGGGGTGGATGCACCATGGCCCAACATGGAGTTGGGCGTGAATACATCCTGACCCAACTTGGAGTTGGGCGAGGAGTAAACATAACTTTATTTCAGGTTATGACTTTCGTGTGATGACTTTTAAATAGGGAGGTTTTAGAAAATTATGACCCATCACATGATTTACATGAAAGTGTTTACCCTAGTTTTTTTTAGTGTATTTAGTAATTTATATATCTATTACCTTCTAATGTTTTGAACAAAATTTTATTTTTGTTAGTTTTAATTGAATATTGTTTTTTAGTGTATTTAGTAATTTATATATTTATTACCTTATAATGTTTTGAACAAAATTTTCTTTTTGTTAGTTTTAAATGAGTACTTTGGTTGTTTGCTACTTTGCATAGTCAAAATACAACATGTTAGATTTTTCCCCGTGACTCTGTGACGCTTTTAGCTTATTATGTTAGAGGACCATTTTACACAATTACTCTACTTTTTTAATCGGAGGGTTGGTAGCTCATAGAACTTCAAATAAATTTTTCTGTTTTATGCCAGAAGTATTTTACTTCTTGGTTGCCTAAGTGTAGCGTGAGCATCATAGCTAGTAATATAAATTAAAAGAGATAATGTTTTTATCGTGTATTATTTTACAAATTTTTATTTATTTTAATATTGTTTTTTTAATTTTAATTTTTTTTCTCTAATTTGATACTTCAATAATTAGTTTATTGAAGGTTAAGTTTCATAATTTATTATAATTTATTTTATATGTGATCAACTTAGTCTCATAAATCATATCATGAGTTTGGAGGTTTAACTTGATGGACTAAAATTTTGTTTTTAATTGATATGTTTTTTTTTAATTTCATCATTTATTATTTGTATAAGTTGAGAATTTAGTTTCATAATTTATTTGAATTTATCTCCTATAAGATTATCTTGGTCTCATAACTTGGACAACGAATTTGGTTGATTAACCTAGTTGATTTGAGTTTTTTTTTTTAATTTTTTTTATAATAATTTTTTTAATTTCATCATTTAACATGAAATTGATTATAAATTAGACTTTATAATTTATTTTTGTTTCCTATGAGTTTATTCAGGTCTTAGGACTCAAGTCACATGTTTTACGAGGTAACCTATATAGACTAGGGTCATTTTATTGTATCCTATATTTAGATTGATTTTTTAAAAAAACTTTCAACTTTCAACAATGACTTTAATGAAAATTGAGATTCATGATTTGTTTTAATTTTTTTTATGGGGTTATCACAATCTTATGATCTTAGTTGCAGGTTTGACAGATTAATCTGGGTTGACTTAAGTTATTTTTTTGTTTGCTTTCTATAAGGTTAATTTGATCTTATGACCGGGGTCACAAATTTGATAGGTTAACCCGAGTTAATTTTTTGTTATTTTTTAATTAATCTTTTCAATTACATTCTTCAATAATGAGTTGATTGAGAATTGAGATTTATAATATATTTTGATTTATTTTATATGAGATGATTATCATGGTTTCATGAATTAAGTCCAGAATTTATCAAGTTAACCCGAGTTGACCCATATCAATTCAATGTATTGTCATTTTAATATTTTATTTTAGAAAAAGATGTTGTCTTGAATTTTTGTGAATCAAAATATTTTTTTTTTGTTATTTGAGTTGTCTTTAGATCTATTAAGTTGAGTTGTTGAGAATTGAACTTCAAAATTTATTTTGATTTGCTTTATATGAAGTTATCATAGTCTCATAAATCAAGCTGAGGATTTGTCATCTTAATCCAGGTTAGCTCGGATCGATTTAGTATATTATCATTTTAATATTAAAAAAAAACATTGTCTTGAATTTTTGTGAATTAAAAAATATTTTTTATCGGTTGTTTAAGTTGTATTTGAATCTATCAAGCTAATTAGATCATATCATGTCAATCTTTATATAATTTAATTTTTTTTACTATAAAAATATTAGTAATGCCTAGATTTTTTTTTATATTAAAAAAAATAATTTAACCAAGAGCATAGTGCAGATCGATTATTTAGTCAACAAATTACATTTCTTTTCAAGGAAAATTTTGAAAACAAATTAATAACGCCGCCCTTATTTCATTAATCTCTTTTCCTATTTAATAACTCAATCCAGTTAGAAGTTAGGACAAGTCTACTGTTTCTGTAGAAAATTGCCTTGTGTAAATTTTCCATCCTTTTTTTTCCACACGTATTAATTAGTCTTCCATTGTGTTTCTAAGAAACCACTCAATACTTGCCCGTTGTTTCTTTTTCCAATTCCAACTCCCTGGTCCTCTTGTGTATGCTTGCTTTATTAAAATAAAATAAAATAAAATAAAAATGGATTAGCAAATCATCACGGATAATACGGTATTTTCCACATGATTTATTAATTATTATTAAATTAATCTGGACGCATCTATATTTTTATATGTAATTACTTTCAAAAACAATATATATATATATATATATATATATATATTAAACTTGTGTTTAGAGGCCTTTCCACCCTTTTATTTTCTTAAACTTAGTGAAATGATTCAATTATTCTTAAAATAAAAAATAAATCTTAAACTAGAGTCCAGGAGTTTTTCTGAATTTTCAACTTGGTTTTATATATATATATATATATATAGTCAAATAGAGTGAGGAATAATTCAGTATTTTAATAAATATTAAATATTATTAAAAAAATATTAGGTTGTCTCGGGATATCTAGAGTTATAAGTTTCTCTTGTCCTCTCTCTCATAGACACATTTTTTTTATGGATACATAGTAGGCTCAAAATAATACTACAAACTGAAGGAACTAGGTCTCGGATCGATACACGCCAAGTTTAATAACATTGATGTATAATTAAGGGTAAAGTCTAGAATAAACAGCCAGCAATAAGTGGAATTTCATTGAAAAAAAATAAAAATAGGAAAGATACTAATAGAAATCTTTTTTTTTAAGTGTTTTTTAGAATTTTTATTTTTTAAAATTAATATATTTTAATATTATTTTATTTATTAATATTAAAAATAACTTTTTTAAAAAATATTCGTAAAGACACTTTTCTTTATGGATACATAAATTGTTTGCAAGCTCTTTGAAAGAGAGCCATAACTTCGTGCGGTAGTTCTTGAGTCTTCTCTACGAATTAAATTTAGATTTTATATATATAAAAAATTAATTTTTTTTTTTAAAAAATCAAATCAGTTCAAACCGACAGGTTTTGGTTTGATTTTTTAAGATAAAAACCGGTTCAAATCGGTTTAACTTGGTTTTTTCGGTCTTAGACTTATAAAACCGAAACTAAATCAAACTGATTTATTTTTTTAAAATTTTAATCGATTTAATTGATTTTTTTTCATGATTTAGTTTTTTCTATTATTTTTTTTTAATTTAATCAATTTTTTTTTCACCCCGGGTCAACTCTCCAAGATAAAGATATTTTTTTTAAAAAAAAAGAAAAACTATTTTAAACAATAAAAAAACTATATTTTCTTAAATCTAAGAATTTAAATCCAAGTGTTTTTCAATTAATAATGAAGAGAGAGAGTTATACTTCTTTTCTTGTACTCTCTCTCCCTCTCTTAAACACACAGTTTCTTGAATGATACAAGATATACTTGGAGCTTGCTTGGGAACTGGCTGTGAGTTCTCAAAATTTATTAATTTTTTTTATTGTTTTAATATACTAACATTAAAAATAAAATACTCTAGATTTTTCAAGCAGAGGTAACCTGATGCTCACCTGTCCCGGTGTATACTGTAAGAATTGGCAGGTGGATCTGGGCCATACGATTCACTCTATAGTTAAACTTGCAAAATAGGTGCTTACGCATTTTCTCCGGGTTTTTTTTAATAGCTTCTCTGATACTAGAATATACCTGGGCATATTTTTTAATAGCCCACTGCTTCCGTAGAAAATTGCTCCCCACTTCGTGTAAATTTTCCACCATTGTTTTTCCACACGCATTAATTACTCTTCCATTGTGTTTCTAAGAGACCACTCAATACTTGCCCGTTGTTTTTTTACTAATTTTAATTTTATGATATTTCTTATTAAGAAACCATCTCAATCGAATAATTTAAAATAATTATTAGATAAGGTTTCAAGATATAATATCATTTTAAATAAATAGAGATGAATCAATGTTTTGATATTATGTTAAAAAATCATTTTAATCTAAAAATTACTTAAATTTTTAAATTGATATGAATATTTTTAAACTCAACTATAAATAAGAGGAGTACACCCCATGTAGAAAAAGTTGTTTTCAGGCTCTTTGAAAGAGAGCCATTAGTTCGTGCGTTGGTTCCTGAGTCTTCTCTATGAACATTCCCGCAGCCTCACGTCTTTACCCCACATGTTATTCACATGAAGACGTTTGATGCCCCTATTTTCCATGAAGACTTCCATCGAGATAAGAAATGTGAGTCCTTTTTATTTTTAAAAAATCTTGAATTAATTTATTTATTTTATATGAAAAGTACATAAACATAAAAAAAAAATTAAATAATATTTGTATGAATTATCATATATGAAAGGTGCATAGATATATGAGTAGATTTCAATAATAATAGTATTTGTATGAATTATAATTAACTTTAATCCTTCAAGGTTAATCTGCCTCAATTATCTTCTCTGCGGCTACCAAAAAAATAAGTGACTTTTAGGATTTATTTTTATAAAAAATATTTTTTTATAAATTTTCCAGTATTTTTTTATTATTAAAAAATTGATCAAATAAAAAATATTTTCTAATTAAAGAAAAAATTAGTTTAATTTCTAGAAAAATATTATTTCTATTCTAGATGAAAAAACACTTTTCAAAAGTTGTAAAAATTTTAAAAATATCTTATTATATATTAATTATATAAAATTTAATTTTTAATCTTTTCAATTTATTTAAAATCTATATATGTATATAACTCGAATGATTATATATGCTTGCTTTATACAAGCTAGGGTCCACTCTCCAGGACAAGAATTAAAGATAAGTCTCCGTGGATACCATTCCATGTCGAGCATTGATTACTGACCATACAAGGTTTGCTCTGGTCAAGAGTTTTTTTTACCTTGTCTTGCGGCTTTGTTTTTTTTTTTTTTTTTAAAGAAAAAAAATCTATTTTAAACAATAAAAAAACTATATTTTCTTAAATCTAAGAATTCAAATCAAGTGTTTTTCAATTTATGATGAAGAAAACAGATAAATTTAGATATTTAGAAACTCTATTAAATGAGAATTTTCATTTATTACTGATGTTCATCTCTCCTCTCCATCATTTATTTCTTTTATTTTTAATTATTTTTTATTTTCCAAAATCTATAGCTCAAATTAATTAACATTTTTATTTAAAAGTAAGATGACTTTGGGATATCTAAAAATACAATTTTGATAAAAAGAGAATTATAATTTTTTTTCTACTATTCTCTCTCCCTCTCATACACCCACTCTTGAAAGATACAAAATATACTCAAAGCTTGCCAGGGAAGGTGGCTGGTTACAAATTCTCAAAATTTTTAATTTGTTTTGTTTAAATTTTTAGATTGTTTTGATATACTGACATTAAAAATAAATTTTTTAAAATAAAAAATATTATTTAAATATATTTTTTTAGTAACATAAAATTCTTTAAAAACTAACTATTACTACGATAACAAACACCCTCTCAAATAACTGTTTTTATAGAGGGATCTAATGTATTTTACGTCATCTATAATCTCAATCCCCCCTTGTCTTGTAGACCAATGCAAATGTTGAAAGCTTTGACTTGAGATCTTGATTTTTCCTCCTTTCCAGAACAGTTTGATTTTTCTTTCTTGGTAAATGCTATTCTTTAATTCTTTTGAGTTTTTGTACATTGCTCTTGATCCAACGGCACTAGCAAACTGTGACACTTCTCCTATAAAAGCAGTCCTAAGCCCTCACAAATAATCACAACACACCAGCTTTCTCAATCCATATTTCTTCACTATGAGTCGTTTTTCTTACTTATCGTTGTTTCCCTGCTTCCTTCTTTTTGCCCATTTCTTCACCTTCAGCAACGCAGCTACTTTTGAAATCCGTAACCAATGCACTGACACTGTCTGGGCCGCGGCTGTTCCCGGTGGTGGCCAAAGACTCGACCCAGGCCAGTCATGGACCATCACCGCGAATGCCGGAACAACACAGGCCCGTATTTGGGGACGGACCAAGTGCAATTTCGATGGGGCTGGGCGAGGGACGTGTGAGACAGGTGATTGCAATGGGCTCTTGCAATGCCAAGCCTTCGGGCAACCCCCTAACACACTGGCTGAATATGCATTGAACCAATTCAACAACTTGGATTTCTTCGACATATCTCTTGTTGACGGGTTTAATGTTCCTATGGACTTCAGTCCAGTATCAGGCAACTGCCGTGGAATTAGGTGCGCAGCTGATATCAATGGACAGTGCCCAGATCCGCTCAGGGCCAGCGGAGGCTGCAACAATCCTTGCACTGTCTTCAAGACAGATGAATACTGTTGCAATTCTGGCAGCTGTGGCCCAACAGATTACTCGAGGTTTTTCAAGCAGAGGTGCCCTGACGCTTATAGTTATCCGAAAGATGACCAAACAAGCACCTTCACCTGTCCCGGTGGAACTAATTACAGGGTTGTATTCTGCCCTTGAAGTAGTTTTAAGCCAGGATTTAATGGTGTAAAATGAGAATAAGGACCATTGCTCGATTCACTTCTGACGGAGTGAATTGCTGCCAAGGTCACGTGCTTTATTATAATGAAAATCTACTACAATATTAACAGTGGAAAGACCCTTTATTTGCTCTAGCTGTTAAATACCCAGACAAAGTGTGTTTCATGCTTTCGTGAGCATATCCAGCCCAGAAGCACTTTCTTCATTTTTAACCATGGGAAACTACAAAATACCTAAAATAAAACGATTTAAGTACTGCTCATGTTTGTTAGCTTCTTCCAACACGGTAATCCATTTTCCTTTTATATTAATCATCCGTGTTTTGTTGACAAAACCATTCTTTCCTTCTTTGTTTAATCTTTGTTAAAATCTGTTGCTTCCAAGCACTTAACAAGATCAGTAAGGCATGCAATAGCACAGGTCAACAGAAAATACTGAAGGGGAGGTAAATTAAAATTGTAATATATAAATACATAACTGATACGGAGGTGGATCAATAGAAAATTTCTCCCCTTTCATTTCTTTTTTGGAAAATTCGTAGTCGTGACCTTGTTCGTGACTAAACTGGGAAAGTCACCTCCATCTTCTAGCAGAAGCACCACCTTACAACTAAAATTTACATGTTCTTCATCTCCTGGTTGAAGCAGTATGCAGTTGCTTGAGTCACCGAATCATCCGAAAGCACTGCGCCTACCTCAAAAGTTATCACATGAGTGGAAATACCTGCAAATATGATCAGGTTGTGGTAAAAAATCACCATAACAGCAAACTACAAGGAATAACCAAATCAAATGAACATAAAGCACTGCAGCTTCTAATTAATCATAGCAATCATAAGTGATAACAAATTTATAACTCAATTTTTTTTTTCATTCTTTCCTCTTCAAATATAACAAATTTATAAAATAAGTTGCATAAACAAAAAAGAGTTTGTAGTGTAGTTAAGTTTTATTGCATATGAATGAAAAATCCTGCTTAAATAAAACAATATTTATTTTTGCAGTCCAATCATGCTTTAAAAATTTTAAATTTTTTGACCCAAGTGCATGGATCAGGTGGGTTTGTCTGACCTATGCACCTGGATCTGGTAGCCATACCGATTAGTGCCTAGAATGAGTGTAAGAAAGATAAAAAACAACCATGTATAACTCCAGGGTAAATTCCTTTAACTTGATTTATATTTATTTTAAAAAAGGGGGGGATGAATAATTAAATAAATAATAATAATAAAAATAATAGAAATTAATGGAGTAGAAATTATTATCTAAGGAGGTTAATGTTGGGTAAGGATGAAGTTGAATAAGTCAAACTTTTGGGCCAAATGGTTTTAAAACGAAACAAGGAAGTCCTTAAATGAAAAGGAGGAAAAACTTGTAAATATATAAACAAGTGGGGAGTGAGAAATTAGCCATGTTGGCCGGCCATGTTAGGGCTTGAGAGGGAGAAGAAATTGAGTGAAAATTTATCAAAGTTCTTCCAAAACAATTCACCAAAACAGAAGAAGTTGATAGAACTAGTGAATAAAGTATTCTAGGAAGGGTTTGAATAAAAAAATCTCAAAAGAGGAAATAAGGAATTTTTCCTTAAAGTGGGTGGCATTGAGATAAATAAGGGGGGAGGAAAGAGATTTTTGTGGTGATTTCAAGCTTCCTATTTCTTATTTCTTTGAGTTAGAAGGTAACAAATCCTTTCCACTCAATTAAATTGATGTATTTAGTATATTAAGATTTCATTTAATTGTATTAGTGTATAATTATGGTATGAGTTGTGAGGTTTGTCACACCCGACACCGCGGTAACCCTAAAAATAATCCTCGATTATGGAAAAAGAACAGATTTCTGGCATCTTGTTTTTTTAGAGAAAAGGATCTTGTTTAAGGAGTTGCCACCTAGTATTATGGTAACTAGGAACCTTAATTGGTCAACAGAGATTCTATGGCTCGGGATTGGTTACGTAAAAGGAAAAATATTATCACCCCTTAAACGTTCTGCTTGAGGCAGACTGCATTGCTGGTTTTATCTTAAATTGCTAAATGTTTATTAGTTTATGCTAAGATAATTTGATTATAATATTCCTGACTCTAGCGCCAGTGAATATTCACATAAAAAAAATATTTTTTTTACGCATGGATATTTTTTTTTATTTTCTAGCTAAATAAAATAAAATAAAATGAATAAAAATAATATAAATTTAAACTGGTATTTTTATTTCTGACTTTGACGTTAGTGAATAAACCATTAAATTTTTTTTTGTGCATACATATTTTTATTTTTTTAATTTTTTTTACCTTTTTTCTGCTTTTTATTCTTTATTTTTCAATTTATTTTTTTATTGATGTTGCATGGTAAACAAAAAAAAAAAGGTTCGGGTCACTGGTCCAAACCAGTGACCTGGCTGCCACTGTTGCATGCATGCGTGAATCACTCACGCATGCATGCAACAGTAACAGGGTAATTAAATTGCCAAAAGAAAGAGAACTGAAGCACTTACCTGGCAAGGCTGAGGTGAAAGAATTAAATTACAATTGAAATTGCTTGAGTAAAACTATGTTTACTCAGCCATATATATACATGTAAAGTCTGTTACAATGAGAACTCTTTATAAGAGTTGTAGTTACAAAGGGATTTGTTTGCAAAGACAGGAAGAAACAGAGAACTAGGAACATTGAAACTCTAGGTAATAGATATCAGTGTTTTTTGTCAATCTTAGTATTGTGAACTTGATCCTTATCATTCCCTTGTAAACTGGCAGGGACATCTGTCACAAAAAGTTTACCTCGGAGGTAACAGAACCGATCAGCCGTGTATCCCTTGGTAAAAATATATGCAGGTTGTTGAGAGGTGGGAACGTATTGAAGTAGTATATCTTTATTGGCCACCTTTCTCTGACAAAGTGGTAATCCACTTCAATGTGTTTCGATCGAGCATGGAAAATAGGATTGGAGGCAAGAGCTAAGGCACTTATATTGTCACACCATATGACTGGAGCAGAAGCAAGAGAAACCTGCAACTCACGTAACAACATTCTTAGCCAATACAACTTAGCTGTAACTAGAGCTAAACACCTGTATTCAGCTTCAGTACTGGATTTTGACACTACAGGTTATCTCTTAGCAGACCAAGATATGAGATTGGACCCAACAAAAACACCATAGCCACAGGTGGAGCGTCTGTCGTCAGGATTACCGACCCAATCAGAGTCACAATAGGCATTAATTGCAAAGGAACCAAGTCTGTAGAAGAGACCATAATCAAGTGTTTGTTTTAAGTATCGTAGCACGCATTTGGCTGCTGTCCAGTGAACTAAAGTAGGCGCTTGCATGTGTTGACATAGTTGATTTACTGAGTATGCAATGTTAGGGCGTGTGAGAGCTACATACTGTAAAGCCCCCACTGTTTGCCTATATTCAGATGGGTCTGGAATACTTTCTCCATCAAACTTGGATAGCTTAGACCCGGAGACACAAGGTGCACGATATGGGTGGATACCAGTAAGCTGCACACGGTCCAGAAGATCAATTATATACCTTGTTTGTCGAAGATGTAACCCTGAAGAATTGCGTATGGCTTCAATTCCCAAAAAATATGTCAACTGACCAAGATCCTTCATAGCAAACTCAAGTTGTAATTGAGATATAAGAGTGGTAATAAAATTCTGATCATTTGAGGTAACCAGAATGTCATCCACGTAAACTAAGAAGAATGCATGGACATTGTCACGATGACAGATAAATAGTGAGGGATCAACTTGTGAACTTTGAAAATCAAGAGCCAAAAGAGCAGTGGACATTCGATTAAACCAGACATGGGGAGCTTGTTTCAACCCGTAAAGAGATTTATGAAGCTTACAAATGAATTGGGGGTGTGCAGGATCAACAAATCCTTTGGGTTGTGTCATATAAACTTCCTCTTCTAACACACCATGAAGGAAGGCGTTAGAGACATCAAGTTGACGAATATCCCAGTTGAAAGAAACAGCGATGGCAAGAACCATTAAAAGTTGTAGTTACAGAGGGATTTGTTTGCAGAGACAGGAAGAAACAGAGAACTAGGAACATTGAAACTCTAGGTAACAGATATCAATGTTTATCGTCAATCTTAGTATTGTGAAGTTTATCCTTATCATGAGGGACACGGCTGCTTCAATGGAGGACTGATGGGTGCTCACGGTGTGGAAGAGCTACTGGGTGAAGGCGAAAAGATGAAGGTGGCGCTCGATTAGCTCTGGCCGGACGATGTCTCCTCCCTCCTGGTTTCTTGTCTATCAGTCCTCTCTCTCCCGGTCTCTCCCTCTTTTCTCCTTCTTCTTCTGTTCCTGGAATCTGCTGCTTTGCAAACGAAGATGGCGGTGTGGAAGGGCTATTCCACCAACACAGCTTGCTCTCCTATGTTTCAGCTTTCCTTGTTCTGTCGTCTTCTTCTTTTCTGTTTCAGTTTGTTCCCTTGCTCGTCGTTCTTTTTCTTCTCTTTTGCTCGTGGCCTCCTCTGTTTCATTGAGAAGAAAACAGAGGAACGCAAGTCTGCTCTTCTTTCTCCTCTAGTCCCCCTGTTTTTCTGCGTTATTCCTCTGTTTCTTATTCGTTTACAGTCACTTTTTTGTTCTCTCTGTTCTGCCTTTCCTCCCCGTTTCCCTGGTTTTTTTTTTGTGTCTGGGTTTAGCTTCCTTTCCCCCCTGTTCATGGCTCTCTTTTTTTCGTCCCTTCCCCCTTTCGGTTCTGCCTTTTTCTCCTCTCTCCCCCCAGTTCGTGGCTTTCTTCTTTAGCCTCCTTTGTTTCTTTGAGCAGAAACAGAGGAACGAAAGTCCTTTTTATTCTAGTCTCCCCAGTTTTTTTCTTCCTCCTCCCTGGGTTTGTTTTCTGCCACTTGCGCTCTCTCATCTTCTCTGGCTTTATAGCCAGAGAATGCCAAGCATCTCTGCTATTGAAACGGCTTCACAGCCATTACTTCCAGAAACGGCCCCTAAAGAAGAAGGCAATGAACAACTTCTAAAAACGGTGACGTTTGTGTGATGGGAATGGCCATTTTCAATCTGGTCACTGAATTCCAAATTCGTGCAATCAAGCCCCTGGGTAAATTGTAATTGGACCCCTGCATTTCGGCCCCATTTTCAAGCTTGTCCTTGGATTTTAATTTGTGCAATTTGGACCCCAATTAAACCCCAAACTTTGCTATTTCTTCAATTAAGTCCCTGATTTCATTAATTTAATTAAATCCAAAGTCCAATTAAATCTAAAACTTATCAATTCTCCAATTAAACTCTTGATTGGATGAATTAAATTAATTTCAATCTTAATTAAGTCTAAAAATTTATCAATTCTCCAATTAAACCCTTGATTGGATGAATTAAATTAATTCCAAGCTCAATTAAGTCTAAAAATTTATCAATTCTCCAATTAAACTCTTAATTGGATTAATTAAATTAATTCCAAGCTTAATTAGATTAATTTCAAAGTTTAATTAAACCCCAAAACTTCCAATCATTTTGTCCTTAACCCAAAATTTAATTCATTCTTCATTTATTTCATTTTACTTGTTTTCCATCATCATCATATTATTATTATTATTATTATTATTATTATTATTATTATTATTATTATTATTATTATTATTATTTCATCATTTTTTTATCCTTTTTCAATAAATAAAAATAATAATAATAATAATAATAATAATAATAATAATAATAATAATAATAATAAAAATGGTCAAAATTGGGTTATGACAACGTTGATTGGGTTAATTTATGAAATTGTGATGAATTAATGTTTAAATAAATGAAATAATAGCAGGTAATGTTTTAATTTGTGAAATTGAAGAAAAATTATTGGTTCTTTTTTCGAGAAGGGGTTTCGGCCTAGAAAAAAAATAAATGAAAATGTTGAATCAATAATTGATAATTAAATGAGTCATGTGGTAATGTTGATGATGAATAAATTATATTAGTGATGAGTTAATATTGTTGTTTGATAATTAAATGAATTATGCGGTAATGTTGATGATGAAGAAATTATATTAGTGATGAATTGATATTATTGATTGATAATTAAATGAGTTATATGGTAATGTTGATGATGAAGAAATTATTTTAGTGATGAGTTGATATTGTTTGATTGTTAATTAAATGAGTTATGTGGTAATGTGTTGATGAAGTAATTAAATTAGTAATGAGTTGTTATTGTTGGGTTGATAATTAAAGTGATTTTGTTGATGAAATAATTAAATTGATGACAAGTTGATTTTGTTGATATATAATTAAATTGGTGATGTGGTGACATTATTGATGTAATAATTAAATTAGGAACGAAATGAATTTGTAGGAATAGGCAAGGCTACAAGAACCACTCAGCAGACAGGTTCAGCCAATAGGACATAAACACCAGACATATGTGTAATACCTTGAATATTTTTGTTTTTCTAAACTTTAGATATTGAAGTTATCTCCACGATCAATGAAATTTTATGCGTCATGCTAATAGATTTTCCCATGATAATTTATTATATGAATGGACGACTGATGGACTAGTTATCCTAGTATGAAACTGGTGCCCTGTAAATAAGCGGCTGGTGGTCCAGTTATCTTGGTTTGGAACTGGCGCTTTATGGTGTGGACATTTTTAAATTTTAGATTATTGATTTGTGACTAGTATTTAAAAAATTGGTAGTAAATTTGAAAATTGCTCTGTGAGTAACTACTACACACACACGCCCCATCAATTTACCCGGGGGAGCTATTGTGTTATTTGTAAAGAAAACGGATGGAACTCTCCGGCTCTGTATTGATTATAGACAGTTGAATAAGGTGATAATAAAAAAACAAATATATGCTTTCACAGATCAATAATTTATTTGATCAACTCAAGGGAGCCAGGGTATTTTCAAAGATGGATCTAAGATTCGGGTACTACAAACTAAGGATAAAAGATCTAGATAAATCAAAAACTGCTTTTAAAACTTGGTAAGAACATTTTAAGTTCTTGATAATGCCATTTCAATTAACAAATGCTTCTGACTTAATGAATTCTATTTAAATAGTTCAGTTGTGGTGTTCTGTCCAATGAGTGAAGATCACCTATTCACTAGAATGGTTGAGTGACTCGCAGAAAATAGTTGTTGGTTTGGTCACCGTGACTCGGGATGCTTTGGAGTAAAGACTTGACAATAAAGTCTTTGCCCTTTTGTTTCTGGTGGTGGGACGTGTGGGTTCTTGGTCACTAGCGTATGTTTCTCCAGTCCTTTGCAGATATGTGGGTTGATTTTCTTCTCAAGGAAACTGATGAAGAAAGGGAAAAGAGGAGATTTGGGCAAGATACAGGTAGACCCCATGAAGACTCACAAGGAAGGAGTCCAAATGCTACTAGGGTTAGTTCGTCGGTGCCCAACCATGGAACTAGCACATATGGACCAAATCTCTCTCCAGCTCAAAAGCATGGTCCTGTAGCCCCTTGAGGAAATTCGCTGTTGTTTGCACATATTGATTTCGAGTTCTCAACACTTCTTAACATCCTTGGACAACCCTTCTCGGATTTCAAGACTGCTCACAAAACATTGAGAATATGTTGAATTATTATGTAATTAATCAAAGATATTAGATTGTTCGTTGGTGTTCAATCAATTCTTTCACAGTGAAATGAAAAGCATCTCTTTTCCCCAAATAGATATCTCGTGGTCGTTCTCCAATGGTAGCACACTGTCACATAATAATAACAGTACAATCTCTTCGTGTGTTTGTTTAAATCACACAAAAAAAAGTGTTTTTTAAAGGAGAAAACGTGATTTATTTCATGAGAGACCCACCATATTAGGCATTTAAAATGCAGGTAAGTAGCGTGATTTATTTCACGGTTCTTCTCTCTGCCTTCACTATTTTGGCCAAACCAGTTCCGGTCTAAATTTTATTCTTTATTGTTTTGGCTAGACTGAATTCAGTAAAAAGAAATTCAATTTTTTTTAAATTGTGTTTTACTTGAAAAATTAGTGTTTAATATTATTTAATAACACTATATAAATTAGAAGGAGATCGCATGATGAGATAGTATTTGCAGAATTTGATCGCAATTCCAATTTGGTTCTTGATGATATTTTACCTGACTTTACTGCACGCTCAAAAAAAACCATGGAAACTATAGTACTTATCGGATGAATTTCGTTTGTAATGGAATTGTAGATAGGTTAATTGAACAATAAAAAATATTTGATATAAAAGTATTATTTATTTAATGATGTAATAATAGTAGTTACATCTATAATATTTAAATTAAAAATCATCAATATTAATATATATCTTTTTTAGTTATTTTATAATCTTAATTTGAAAAGTATTTTTTTACCAAACTCATTAAATTATTTTTTATTCAATCTTACTTTCAACTACAGTTTTAACTAAACATATATAAATATCAAACTAATCTCAACAAAAAATATTTTTTTATAAAATAATTTTTTTCAAAATCACACCAACAAAAGATACCGCAATACCAAGAAGAATAATGTATATTGCAATCCAAATTAACTCAGCCACTTGTAATGTCCACAAATCCCGAACCACTAGATCCTATCTAATGTGCTTCTAAAATATATCCAAATTTAATAATTTTTCTTCTTAAAGCAGGTTGGTCAAGGTATGCTGTTTAGTTATACTCAATGTTTATATTTATTTTATAAGTGCTTGTTTGTTCAATATCTGCTTTTAAAGTGACGTTTGTTTCGCGGAATGTTATTTTTCTCATTGGCAATTACACTCGTGGAGAAGTGATTCCTAAGAATGTCCACAATATTTAAAGTAAATTACCATTTATCCTTTATTATTGATATCATATAAATTCTTAATAACGTCTAATTAATTGTGCTAATAAATTAAAATAAATAATGTGCACTAGTTAAAAGAGATCTCTATGATTTTGTCATAAAAAAAAAATAGAAAAAATCTGATTCCATTGATAGAGTTTAATGATTATTTATTTTTCAAAAAATGAACTTATTGATAGTTTTTTTAATATTCATTTACTAGATTTGCAAGATTTTGTTGATGTATTTTAATTTGGAAACCTGCAAAATTCTTTCGTTTTGAAAGGGAAAAAGTATAAATGAGAATAAGATGATTAAATTTCCTTAGCACAAGAGGCCAAGCCTCACTCTATAAAGTAAAGAGTGAAGGATGGTCCGGAGGAAAGTTAAGGCTTGATATTAGCAATTTTAATTTTGCTTTGACTATATGTTTGTTTTGCATCTGTTATTGTATTTGCAATGTAAAAACTACAATAAAATGTCTGAAAACTGTAAAAATTGTGTTTTATATTGTGAAATCTATTAAAAAATTGAGTTTGAAATGTAGTTTTCATGAAAAAGTTTTTGCATGTTTTTTTAACCGTGTTTCGTAAAACACTATTTGTTTTTGTATTTTAAAAGTGCTTTTGAAAAAATTTAATAATTTTTTATTTTTTTCTTTACTTTAAATTAATATTTTTTTTAGTGTTTTAGATTATTTTGATGTGCTGATATCAAAAATAATTTTTTTAAAAATAAAAAAATATTATTTTAATGCATTTCCAAGTAAAAAACACTTTAAAAAGCAATCATAACCACACAACTATTAAACATTTTATATATATTTTTTATTGTACATAAACCTCAATCATAATTTTTACCAAATATATATCTAAATCCAACCAATCACATCTAACCATATTTTTTTAAAACTTATTTTTTTTAAACCATAATTATAAAAACTACCTCAAAAACAAAAACAAAAACAATTTTAATTAATAAAACTACCTTACACAATCTCTTTCCTATACCTTCTTTCATTGAAAAGCATAAAAAGACGAAATGGGTTTTTATAAGTAAACTTTATCTAAAAAACAAAAAACTAAACAAATGGCTTAATCAACCACACTGAAAAAAATTGTCACTTTCATAGTTACATGCCAAAAATAGTGCAAGATGGCTACTACATTGTCACATGGCAATACACCCATAGAAAGGAATTCTTCGTAGAAAACAGGGGCCATCAACTAACCTAATTGCATTTAAATAGTGTTTCTGAAGTTTCTGAAATTTTCTACAATTCTACTCCACCTTCTCTCGCCCACTCTACACACACAATGAGGTTAGAGGCATCTTATATCTACTAGTTTTCTAACCACCCATCCACACATGCATTATTTAATTATATATTTAATATTTTTAAACTATTTTTTTTATATAAATATATCGAATAATTAATAGTTAGAAATACTCTAGATCATACATATTTATTATAATAACTTCTAAGAAATAATTTTTAAAAATATAATATATTTTATTTACAAATAGAGTTAAAATCTTTCTCTCTCTTTTTCATGCAACAAATAATAAAAAATTTCAATTAAAAATATCTTAGTATTTTTATCTAAAATTAATGTTACTTTGATTATATGATAATATATATATAGTTAAAATATTATAAATCATAATTAAACATTAGTTTAAAATTTTTGAATTTGATTTCTTATATTTAGTAACATGTATAGTTAAAATATTATAAAGATATTGCTGGTAGATACATTTCCATTTCGAGCATTAATTTCCTATTGCCGTCAAAATCAATAGCTCTTGACCATACAAGTTTTGCTCTGGTCCACAGTTTTTTTTGACCTTTTCTTGCGCCTAGGTTTTTTTTTTTTTTTTAGAAAAAAACTATTTTAAACAATAAAAAAAACTATATTATCTTAAATCTACGAATTCAAATCCAAGTGTTTTTTCAATTTATGATGAAGAAATTGATAAATTTAGGTATTTATAAATTCTATTAAATAAATTTTTTAATTCAATACTGATCTTAGATAGTATTATTGCTAAACTCCCTCCAGACAAAATTAGATGTATGTTCATGTCTCTTCTCCACCTTTTGTTTTCTTTTATTTTTAATTATTTTTTACTTTTCAAAATATGTAGTTCAAAATCTATTTTTAATTCAATGTCTTGTAGACCAATGCAAATGTTGAAAGCTTTGACTTGAGAGTTTGATTTTTCTTTCTTGGTAGATATTATCCTTTAATTCTTTTTCTTACATTGCTCTTGATCCAACGGCACTAGCAAACTGTGACACTTCTATAAAAGCAGTCCGAAGCCCTCTCAGATAATCACAACAAACAAGCATTCTCAATCCATATTTCTTCAGTATGAGTCCTTTTTCTTACTTGGCTTTGTTTCCCTGCTTCCTTCTTTTTGCCCATTTCTTCACCTTAAGCAACGCAGCCACTTTTGAAATCCGAAACCAATGCCCTTACACTGTCTGGGCCGCGGCTGTTCCCGGTGGTGGCCGAAGACTCGACCGAGGCCAATCATGGACCATCACCGCGAATGCCGGAACAACACAAGCCCGTATTTGGGGACGGACCAAGTGCAATTTCAATGGGGCCGGGCGAGGGACGTGTGAGACAGGTGATTGCAATGGGCTCTTGCAATGCCAAGCCTTCGGGAAACCCCCTAACACACTGGCTGAATATGCCTTGAACCAATTCAACAACTTGGATTTCTTCGACATATCTCTTGTTGATGGGTTTAATGTTCCTATGGACTTCAGTCCAGTATCAGGCAACTGCCGTGGAATTAGGTGCGCAGCTGATATCAATGGACAGTGCCCAAATCAGCTCAGGGCCAGCGGAGGCTGCAACAATCCTTGCACTGTCTTCAAGACAGATCAATACTGTTGCAATTCTGGCAACTGTGGCCCAACTGAATACTCGAGGTTTTTCAAGCAGAGGTGCCCTGACGCTTATAGCTATCCTAAAGATGACCAAACAAGCACCTTCACCTGTCCCGGTAGAACTAATTACAGGGTTGTATTCTGCCCTTGAAGCAGTTTTAAGCCAGGAATCTAATGGTGTAAAATGAGAATAAGGACCATTGCTCGATTCACTTCTGACGGTGTGAATTGCTGCCAAGGTCACATGCTTTATTATAATGAAAATCTACTACAATATTAACAGTGGCAAGACCCTTTATTTGCTCTAGCTGTTGACTACCCAGACAAAGTGTGTTTCATGCTTTCGTGAGCATATCCAGCCCAGAAGCGCTTTCTTCATTTTTAACCATGGGAAACTACAAAATACAACTATGCTGCAAGCAATTACCTTAAATAAAAACGATTTTAATTACTGCTCATGTTTGTTTGACAAAACCATTCTTTCCTTCTTTGTTTAATCCTTGTTAAAATCTGTTGCTTCCAAGCACTTAACAAGAGGTAATCCTAAAGCATTATCAGATCAGTAAGGCATGCAATAGCACAGGTCACAGAAAAATACTAAAAAGGGGAGGTTAAATTTAAAATTGTTAATATATAAATACATAACTGATAATTAACGAAGGTGGATCAATAGAAAATTGTAATATATAAATACATAACTGATAATTAACGAGGTGGATCAATAGAAAATTGTAATATATAAATACATAACTGATACGGAGGTGGATCAATAGAAAATTTCTCCCCTTTCATTTTCTTTTTTGGAAAATTCGTAGTCGTGACCTTGTTCGTGACTAAACTGGGAAAGACACCTCCATCTTCAAGCAGAAGCACCACCTTAAAACTAAAATTTACATGTTCTTCATCTCCTGGTTGAAGCAGTATGCAGGAGCTTGAGTCACCGAATCATCCGAAAGCACTGAGTGGAAATACCTGCAAATATTATCAGGTTGGGGTAAAAAATTACTATAACAGCAAACCAAATCTCTCTCCAGCTCAAAACCGTGGTCCTGTAGCCCCTCGACGAAATTCGCTGCCGTTTGCACATATTGATTCCGAGTTCTCAACACTTCCTTTAACATCCTTAGACAACCCTTCTCGGATTTCAAGACTGCTCACAAAACATTGAGAATATGTTGAATTATTATGTAATTAATCAAAGATATAGATTGTTCGTTGGTTTTCAATCAATTCTTTCATAGTGAAATGAAAATCGTCTCTTTGCCCCGAATAAGCTATCTCGTGGTCGTTCTCCAATGCTAGCACGCTGTCACATAATAATAACAGTACAATCTCGTCATGTGTTTGTTTAAATCACAAAAAAAAAAAAGATGTGTGGTAAAGGAGAGAATATGATTTATTTCATGAGAGATCCACCATATTACGCGTTTAAAATGCAGGTCAGTAGATAGCAGTTTCACGCTACTTCTTTCTGCCTCCACAAAGTAGAGAGTGAATATTTTAGCGAGACAGTGGAGAACGTCTCCACTGTCCCTGAAAATCGGAAGAATGTTATTACTGTTCTAGCCGGACCGAAATCTAGCCTAAATTTTATTTTTTATTGTTTTGGCTGGATCAGATTCAGTAAAAAGAAATTTAATTTCTTTTTAATTGTGTTTAACTTGAAAAATTAGTATTTAATATTATTCAATGACACTATATAAATTAGAAGGAGATCGCATAATAACATAGTATTTGCAGAATTTAATCGCAATCCCAATTTTATTCCTGATAATATTTTACCTGATTTTGCTGCACGCTAAAAAAGCATGAAAATTATAGACCTTATCGGATGAATTTTGTACGCGATGGAATTGTAGATAGGTTAATTGAACAATAAAAAAAATTTGAATATAAAAGTATTATTTTATTTAATATGTAATAATAGTAGTTAGATCTGCAAATATTTAAATTAAAAATCATCAATATTAATATATATATCTTTTTTAGTTATTTTATAACCTCAATTTAAAAAATATTTTTTACCAAACTCATTAAATTACTTTTTATTCAATCTCAATTCCAACCACAATTTTAACCAAACATATATAAATACCAAACCAACCTGAATCAAAATATTTTTTTTATAAAATAATATTTTTTTTCAAACTACAACAACAAAAACTACCAATAATTACAGTAACAATAATGTATATTGTCATCCAAATTAACTCAGCCAGTTGTAATGTCCACAAATCCTATCTAGTTGTGATAAAACACGAACCACTAGATCCTATCTAGTGTGCTTCTAAAACATATCCAAATTTAATAATTTTTCTCTTAAAGCAGGTTGGTCAGGGTATGCTGTTTAGTTACACTCAATGTGTTTTATTTTAAGTGCTTGTTTTTTTTCAATATCTGCTCTTTAAAGTGATGTTGTTTCACGGAATGTTATTTTTCTCATCGGCAACTACACTCGTGATAATTATGTCCTGTTTGTTTGCTGGAAAAATAATTTTTTTTTTTTAAAGTGAATTTCAGAAAAGTGAATTATTTTCTAATGTTTGGTAATGTAATGTAAAATAAATTAAAAAAACACTTTCCAGTGTTTTGTTATGTCATGAAAAATAAGCTGGAAAATAACTTATTAATGTTTTATTTTTCTCAAGTTTATTAAAATAATGAGGAACAAATCTTACAAATTAAAAATTTGAATAAGAATAAATAAATTGAAAAAAAATATATAAAATCATAAATTATCTCAAATAAAATAAATAAATATCAAATATATAGAGGGATTAGATCTAAAAAAAATAAAAGATGAATAAATTAAAATAATAATAATTTAAGATTTCTCAAATTATTTTCAAATAAAAATAAGTAACAATAAAAAGAATAAGGATCAAATTTGATAGATAAAAAATTTCAATTAAAAAAATGATAAGAGAAAAGCCAAATAACAATTATAAAAATGAGGATAAAAGTTTAATATAAAAATTAAATTTTCCAAGAGATGAAATTGAAAAATAAATATCAAACAAAATATAATATAGCAATCAAAAGTTTGAGGACCAAATTTGATATAATCTCAGTGAATCAATATGATTTTTTTTCTAATTTTTTTCAACAAACTTCTAGAAAGTGTTTTTCCGCCCAAAACCTTTTTCAGGAAAACACTTTTATGGAAAAAAAAAAAACCAAAAGCTAAATTTTTTTTTTTTTTCTATTGGAAAGTGTTTTTTCGTTGACCAACTTTTCTAATAAGCAAACAAATTATAGAAAAGTTTGGAAAGTTTAATTTTCTAGAAATCACTTTCAAAAAACAAACTTAGCGTATGAGAGGAGGATTTTGGAGATGATGGAATATTTGAAGTGCATCTTTTATTTTGTTATGGAGAAAGAAAGGGCCTAAGAAATGACCCTCGGTTCTTCTTCACTTATATAAAAGTGAATTTTATTAGTCTTAAGAATATTTTCATAGAGTTTAATGATTATTTATTTTTCAAAAATGGGAACTTATTGATAGTTTTTTTCAATATTCATTTACTAGATTTGCAAGATTTTGTTGATTATTTTAATTTGGATAACCTGCAAAGTTCCTTTCGTTTGAAAGGGAAAAGGTATAAATGAGAAAAGGATGATATAAATTTCCTTAGCACAAGAGGCCAAACCTCACTCTATAAAGTAAAGAGTGAAGGATGGTCCTGAGGAAAGTTAAGGATTGACATTAGCAAATTTTAATATTCATTTACTTAATTAATGAAACTACGTTACACAATCTCTTACCCAATACCTTCTTCCGTTGAATAGCATAAAAGACCAAAAAAATGCCACAGCCAATGAAAGGGCTTTTGGACTTGTCTTTGGAAACGTATTTCTTCTCCTTTCCTGGCAGCAGATTTCAGAAGCAGTTCGAGTGAAATGATTAAACTTTATAAATTTTTGGGTAGGGATGGTAATTTATGAATCGGCCTTTGAAACTATTTTTACCTTGTTCTCGAAACAAAAAAATTACTAATTTATACCCGATTTGAAATCCAATGAGAAATGGATTTTTTTTATACCAAACCCTATTAGGTTTCGAGTATTTTGTTGGGGTAATGAATGCACGACTTTGTTAATATTGAGATAATGTTTAATTATTGTTCTAAAACAATAAAAGATAAGATATAAAATAAGACGAAGATAAAATTATGTTTGGTAATAATATATAAGATAAAAAAATTGTTTCTGTATTCTATTTGGTTATGGTTATAAGACAAAAATAAAATATAAAAAAAATCTATTTTATTTTTAATATGTATTGTTGTTAAACTTATATATTTTAAAAGATAATTAGTTAATATTTTTTTACTTTATTTTATATTAAGTGTTGAAGTCGATAATATTATAATAAACTCTAATTATAAAATCAGGATTGACTTGGATTGGTTCACCAAAAGCTTGAACTAATCCTAGTTAAAAAACAAATAGAGAAAGAATTGACTTAATCTGACCTGGTAAAAAACATAGGATACAATAAGGGCAAAAGATCCTTTGACTTTTTTGAAAAACTTTTTGTTCAAAAAAAAGGTTGCTATGATTATTTAGAGAGAAAAAAAAGGGTCAATCGGCAGTTGGCACTCTCGATCCATGAATTGAACCTTATCTAGAGTAGACTCCTGAGCACGGCTTTAAAATTATGATAATAACTTCTTTTATTTATACATTAACTCGGGTCAACCTGTATTATCCCTCCTAACATGTGACATGAACCCTGCCCCGGTTCACCCCTGAGTCGGGTTTTAAAACTATGATAAATAAATAACTTTTATTATTATACTGACTTGTGTTGACCCTCATAATCCGTGCTCGAGCATTTTCCCAGGTTGACCTCCAAAACAAGTTTTAAAACCTATAATTAATAATAACTATTTTTATTTTATATTAACCTAGGTCAATATAGGTTGACCCTTCTGATATGTGATTCGGGTCTTACTCAGGGTTATCCCTTCGAGTTGGGTTTTATAACTATTGTAATAACCATTTTTTTCTTATGTTGACTCGAGTCAACAGTCAATCCCCTCTCGTATTTGAGTCTTGCCCCGGGTTGACCCCTGAATCGGGTTTTGAAATTATGATAATAATTATTTTTATTATTATGCTAACTTGGGGTCAACCTTACTCATGATTTGAGCTTTTTCTCGAATCAATCATCGAGTTGAGTTTTAAAACTTTAATAATAATAATTTTTATCTTTTACACGTCTTAGTGAACAATTTAGGATTGAAAGTTTTTTATAATTTATATTTTAGAAATAAAAAATAAAAATATAGTCTCTATAGATATGTCTATTGTGTACCTCTTATTTTGAAAGTATAGAAATTCATTCTAAAATTATTTTTAGAAATAGATTTATATTTTCATGTTTCATCTTTATCTCTTTAACCAATTATATTTTTATTTTTACTGTTTTTATCTCAAGTATTTATCTAAAGACAATGACCAAACTCTAACAAAAACAAAAAAAACAAAAAACTAAAGAACAACAAAGTAAAAAGTGGGAGATCCACTTTGACTAATTTATACACCTACACAAAAAGGAAGTCTTCATGGAAAACAGGGCCATCAACTAACCTAATTGCATTTAAATAGTGTTTTTTGAAATTTCTACAATTCTACTCTACCTTCTCTCTCCCCTCTACACACACAATGAGGTCCACCCATCCACACATGCACTATTTGATTATAGATTTAATATTTTAAACTAATTTTTTATAAATATATCCAATAATTAGTAGCTAGAAATACTTTAGATCATACATATTTATTATAATAACTTTTAAAAAATAAATTTAAAAAATCTGATATATTTTACTTACAAAAATAGTTAAAAAATATCTTAGAGAAAGCAAAACTTTACTTTTTCATGCAACAAATAATAAATTTGTTCAATTAAAAAATTATCTTAATATTTTTATTTAAAAGTAATGTTAGTTTGATTATATATATATATAGTTCAAATATTATAAATCATAATTGAGCATCAGTTTAAATTTTTGAATTTGAATTACTTATATTTAGTAGCATTCAATCTTAAATTCTAATAATTATATTTTAACATTATAAAAATTAAAACATCTTCTATTTTCTAAATGAGTATTACAACACAATATTTGTAAATTGCTTTTTATCGGGAGAGGTTATGAATTTATTTAAAATCTATATATATAACTCAAATGATTATATATATATATGCTTGCTTTATACAAGCTAGGGTCCACTCTCCAGGATGAAGATATTGTCGTGGATACATTTCCATTTCGAGCATTAATTTACTGTTGCTGTCCATAGCGCCTGACCATTCAAGTTTTAGTCTGGTCAACAGTTTATTTTATTTTATTTTTAAGGTGGTTGAGAGTATGATTACGATTATTTTTTAAAAATATTTTTTTATTTTAAAATATATTAAAATAATAATTTTTTATATTTTTAAAAAATTATTTTTGATATCAGCGCATTAAAATAATTTAAAAATATTAATTTAAAATAAAGAAAAAAAATAAAAATTAAATTAAATTTTTTCAAAAAACACTTTTGAAACACAAAAACAAACAGGGCTTAAACACTTTGTCTTGCCGCTTTGAGTTTTTTTTTTTATTTAAAAAAAACTATTTTTAAATAATAAAAAAACTATATTTTCTTAAATCTAAGAATTCAAATCCTCTTTCAATTTATGATGAAGAAATAAATTAAATTTAGATATTTATAAACTCTATTAAATAAAAATTTTCATTGAATACTGATCTTAGATAGTGTTATTGCTAAACTCTCTCCAAACTAAATTCCATGAATGTTCATCTCTCTTCTCCATCATTTAAAATTTATAGTTCAAATTAATTAACATTTTTATTTAAAAGTAAGAACATGACTTAGAATTATAGAATATCTAATATATTTACGTAATCTATTATACGTCATTTACAGAGGGACATGGCCAAACACTAGTTTCAATCTCACCCCCCTGCCTGTCTTGTAGACCAATGCAAATGTTGAAAGCTTTGACTTGAGAGTTTGATTTTTCCTACTTTCCAGAACAGTTTGGTTTTTCTTTCTTGGTAGATATTATCCTTTAATTTTTTTTTTAATTTTTCCAAGTTTTTGTACATTGCTCTTGATCCAACGGCACTAGCAAACTGTGACACTTCTCCTATAAAAGCAGTCCTAAGCCCTCACAAATAATCACAACACACCAGCTTTCTCAATCCATATTTCTTCACTATGAGTCGTTTTTCTTACTTATCGTTGTTTCCCTGCTTCCTTCTTTTTGCCCATTTCTTCACCTTCAGCAACGCAGCTACTTTTGAAATCCGTAACCAATGCGCTTACACTGTCTGGGCTGCGGCTGTTCCCGGTGGTGGCCGAAGACTCGACCGGGGCCAGTCATGGACCATCACCGCGAATGCCGGAACAACACAAGCCCGTATTTGGGGACGGACCAAGTGCAATTTCGATGGGGCTGGGCGAGGGACGTGCGAGACAGGTGATTGCAATGGGCTCTTGCAATGCCAAGCCTTCGGGAAACCCCCTAACACACTGGCTGAATATGCCTTGAACCAATTCAACAACTTGGATTTCTTCGACATATCTCTTGTTGATGGGTTTAATGTTCCTATGGACTTCAGTCCAGTATCAGGCAACTGTCGTGGAATTAGATGCGCAGCTGATATCAATGGACAGTGCCCAAATCAGCTCAGGGCCAGCGGAGGCTGCAACAATCCTTGCACTGTCTTCAAGACAGATCAATACTGTTGCAATTCTGGCAACTGTGGCCCAACTGAATACTCGAGGTTTTTCAAGCAGAGGTGCCCTGACGCTTATAGCTATCCTAAAGATGACCAAACAAGCACCTTCACCTGTCCCGGTGGAACTAATTACAGGGTTGTATTCTGCCCTTGAAGCAGTTTTAAGCCAGGAATCTAATGGTGTAAAATGAGAATAAGGACCATTGCTCGATTCACTTCTGACGGTGTGAATTGCTGCCAAGGTCACATGCTTTATTATAATGAAAATCTACTACAATATTAACAGTGGCAAGACCCTTTATTTGCTCTAGCTGTTGACTACCCAGACAAAGTGTGTTTCATGCTTTCGTGAGCATATCCAGCCCAGAAGCGCTTTCTTCATTTTTAACCATGGGAAACTACAAAATACAACCATGCTGCAAGCAATTACCTTAAATAAAACGATTTAAGTACTGCTCATGTTTATTAGCTTCTTCCAACACGGTAATCCATTTTCCTTTTATATTAATCATCCGTGTTTTGTTGACAAAACCATTCTTTCCTTCTTTGTTTAATCTTTGTTAAAATCTGTTGCTTCCAAGCACTTCACAAGAGGTAATCCTAAAGCATTATCAGATCAGCAAGGCATGCAATAGCTCAGGTCAACAGAAAATACTGAAGGAGAGGTAAATTAAAATTGTAATATATAAATACATAACTGATAATGAGGTGGATCAATAGACAATTTCTCCCCTTTCATTTTCTTTTTTGGATAATTCGTACTATTGACCTTGTTCGTGACTAAACTGGGAAAGTCACCTCCATCTTCAAGCAGAAGCACCACCTTAAAACTAAAATTTACATGTTTTTCATCTCCTGGTTGAAGCAGTACGCAGGAGCTTGAGTCACCGAATCATCCGAAAGCACTGCGCCTACCTCAAAAGTTATCACATGAGTGGAAATACCTGCAAATATGATCAGGTTGTGGTCGAATATTACTAAACAGGAAACTAAAAGGAATAACCATAATCAAATGAACATGAAGCACTGCAGCTTCTAATTAATCGTAGTAATCATAAGTGATATCATACCATCGTTAAAATCCCATCTGACAGGCCTCTTCGTATAAACATCCTCATAGTACCATATAGTGTCGATCTTCTCCCACACATTGCATAGATACCCATCAGTGACAGCAGTCCCTAGATATTCGGCTCCATCAAGAAAATCAGGCCTAGGAATACCCACATCATTAACCATAATCCGACAGCTATGAGGCTCGCTTAAAGTGTAGTAGAAGGTTGTCCCATTATTCCACTCCGTGTCGTACAACAAAACAGATAGTTGTTTCTGTATTATATTCACATTGCGGCCTCTAGGCCAATCATACCACAGATTGGTGATTTGGAGGCGTGTTGAGCTCAAGTTCATATACAAAAGTGCATGGAATTGTTCAGGCCATGGAGCAGGAATTGGGGTTGCTGAGTACTCTGGCTCAGGCCATTGAAGTGAAGGGTTTATGAGTTGGAGGACGACGAGGGTTATTCTTATAAATTGTGTGTGGAATTGTAGCTTCATTTTTCTGTTCTTTTTTGTGTTTGACTGGTTGTTGATCTCTTGCTAGTTTCTTCCTTATCTATAAGAGTGGGAGGTCACGTTGAAACGGATAATTAGCATGCCTAAATGTGTGGCTGTGAAGGGAGTTCTTGTATGGAGGCTCCTGTACCAAACTCGAAGAAACTAACCAAGCATCATTACAAAAAAGAAAAGAAGAAGAAGAAGAGGAGGAGGGACTTTTACTTTTCATTCTATTATACACTTTGATTTTATGGGTGCAATTATGATTTTAAAGAGTTGATTTTTTTTTAATTAATTTTCTTAATGTATTTGAATTGTTTTGATGTTAAAAAATAATTTTAAAAAAATAAAAAAAAATATTATTCTTAATAAAAACCTTTAAAAGGTAATCTTTCTTACCATCTCAAACATGCTATTAAAATTAAACCAATATTCATTTATTATTTTATTTCATGGTATTTTATAAATTCTTGATTGGTTTGAAGAGTTTTACTTGACATTTTGAAAGTTTTTGATTGATTTTTGATAATTTTTTCATTCAATTTCCCTCTTCATTTCATAATTTCACAAATAAATGACATGAAAAGCAATTCTGGATTAAATTTACAAGAAACAGAATCCAACTTCAGAATTAGTTCAATTCGCTGCATCTATTATTAGTGAGAACTCTATTGCGTATTATTTCCGATGAAGATGATTACATAGAAGGAAAAGGGGAAAAAAAAGGGGGGGTGGGGGGCTCTAGTCATCTGTCTATGTGCCATTTTCTACAGTGCAGACTGGAAAATCATCTCAGCAAGTTCCTGCAAATGGCACAAAGATCCTGAATTAGATTCTAGTCACATTATAATAATTCAAATTTAAGAACAAAAGCAGTAAATCTGATTCTCCAGGAAAGCAACAGTAGAGGAAACAAAAATTTAAAGGGAAGATGGATTCAATTATCAAAGAAAATAAAAACAAGCTGGAGGTTCGTAGCAAAAGCTCAACCAGCACTTTCTAAAAGCACTGCATACTTTTATTTTTAACTTCTCATGCTAAAATCTGTTGGATAGTAATTCGGAAAATTCTTGAAGTTCATGGATTATCTAGGAGTTTAGCCAAAGGACTTGATGCATTTTGATCTTCTATGTTGAATGGATTATCTACCATGCATATAGAATGGAAAAATCCTAGACTTTGCATAAATAAGAAATCATGGCTATTATGCTTTTCAAGTCTGTAGATTTCCTCTCTGAGAGAATAAAAGATGAGATGTGTTGCCGACATGTTTCCATTATTATAGGAAATGAATCCTACAAAATTATATCACTGATATATAAAGGGAAAGCCAGCAGTTTTTCCATCACGTTTCCTGCTAGAACTCATGGACAAACAAAAAATCCATTCAGTCTTTCAATCTATAATATCTGCATAAGAGGGTCGGATGCATGGTGATGGATGTTTTGCAATTGCTCAAGCAAAAATTGTTACTATCCAATTACCTGCTTAGCAGATGGAACCTTGGGTTCACCCCATTTCATGGCCAGCTTCTCAAGCGTTTCAAAATCTCCCTTACCAGCCTGTTGGAAGATGCATTACTTGTTAGCCACAGGGGAAATTAAACAACATGACAAAATAGGAATAAGAAGCATGTTACCTCTACTTGCGCCCCGATCTCTGTATCAAAACTCTGATAGCGTTTGCGAACAAGCTCAGCCAATGAACCATCCTTTGTTCCACAGCAAACAAATTCAAAGGCATCAAAATCAAGATAATAAAAACACCTTCCATGAGAAGATCGTAGAGAAGATGAAAATTAAAGATCTCACCTGAATCAACTTGGCAGCACTTCGGAGTCCACGAGCCAGGGTATCCATTCCACTAATATGAGCAAGGAATATGTCCTCAACTTCTGTACTCTCTCTTCGCCTAAAGAATCACATAATCAAGGTCATCACATATGGTCTTCATTCTAAAGCTGAAGGCAATACATCAAAATTGATAAAAATATTCAAGGAAGATGTGAAACTAACAGTTTTGCATCGAAATTGAATCCTCCTGGTGCTAATCCTCCCTGGCATTAGGCAAAACGAAAACCAGCTGATGTAATTCCATTTCAAATGATAAGATATTTGAATTTTCACAACCAATTGAAAGCAACAAATCATTCACATACGTTTCTTATCACACTAAGCATAACCATAGTTGCCTCTGAAATATCAGTCATGAACTGATCTGTATCCCATCCTGTAGTCATGATAACAGCCCTATGTTACAACCACAGATCTCAAGGATTTACATGCGGAGTTAGTAAGCTTGAAATACAACTAAAAAAATTGAAACACTCAAGGTTTCTAATCTAATCATTACCAATCTGAGGGTCTCCAGTGTTTGCATCAATATTTCCCAATAAACCATTAATTCTTGCAGTTTCAAGCTCATGATGACAGCTGCAGAATACTCAAACGTTGTAGGATGATACAAAAAATTCCATGTATAATCACGTGATTGGCTAATTATTTTATTAGGTGACAAGGACAAGATTACAAGAAGATTTGTACCTGTGACCTGAAAGAGTGGCATGGTTGCACTCAATGTTTAGCTTGAATTCGCCTGCGAATGGAAATGGAAAAGTGAGGTTAAACAACAATTCTGAGTCATGCCAAACAGGAGAGATGCTTCTTCTAAAATAGTGACTGCTAGATCCATTTAAAAAAAAAAAAAAAAGAACAGGGCAATCAAGTGAATTTGGTGAAGCCATAACCACTGAGGTCACCAGTTATAGCTGGTTTTAGTTGAATCTGATAGCTGAAAGCAAGTACTCAAGCAATCATGGTTATGCCAGGGGTAGCAATTTGAAAAAAATGTACCATACAGTTCACCTCCAAATAAGAATCAGTATCACCTGTTAAAACCTTCTATATCAAACTAGTCAGGGTTTGCAACATGGGCCAACTTCCTAATTGAATTGTCACTGGTTAGACTTTCTTCCAGTTTATGTATTCTAAATTACGACACTTTAAACTATTTGTTCATCAATGTCCAATAATAACATCATCACATTATTACAATGACAATCTCCAGCTCTATTGATTAAATTATTTTGGGACTAATCTTTGAACTTCTTATTTATGGGTAAACAACTCCACAACTCAAGTGAACACAAAGAAAAACAGACGAGAAGTTTTACTACCATGCGATGTGTGAACATGGGGCCAATTTGAGTTGAGAAAAGCACAAATAATTTATTCCCCAAAATCATCAATCAAAAGCAAAGATGCCCAAATGCTATAATACTTAGCGAAGTGACATAGATTAACCCAACTACTTCCATAATAAAAATAGCCAAATTAAAGTTTATTAAGAAAAAATAATGTAAAAAAAAAGAAGAAAAGAACAGGATGAAGTAAAGCTAGTTCTAGATGGTGCAACAAAATCAGAGGAGTTACGGAAATAAGTTTCAATAATCACCTATTAGGCCATATTTCCGCAAGAAATTAGCTGTAGTAGCAGCATCCCAGTCGTACCTGATAAAACAGCACCATAAGTAAGATCAAAGGGAACTGTGAAGAAGGCTGCCAATCAAATAAATGAGAATGAGAAATACTGGTGTTTGGTCGGTTCTTGAGGCTTGGGCTCAATAAGCAGAGTTCCTGAAAGACAGAGCAAGCAAATATTAAGATCACTTCAGAATTTTGGAAGGAAACATTTGATAAAATGAGGACAACGTTAAGGAAGGATAAAAAAACAAGACAATAGAGGATGAGCTATTCATGTTCTGCATGCCCCATGAAAATGGAAATGCCTATTGTATCCTATTGTGCAACTGAGTCTATGCTGCCTGTGTTATGAAAAGAACAGAAATATACCATTGAATCCAATCTTCTTCTTGTAGGCAACAGCAGCTTCGCAAAACCTTGCCTGTAGGAAGATGTCGGAAATCATTAGTTAGTAAGAAGACCCAGACTTCATCATGGAAACTCCAGGGCAGACCAACACTGACCAGAGAGGTAAGTAGTAAGAGCTCTTTTAATGTTAAGAAGGTGAGAATTGGAGAGCATACCAAATGATCAAGCTCCCTTTCCATATCTGTGTTCAAAAGACTCTGGTAACCCTCACGACCACCCCAAAAGACATAATTTTCTCCACCCAAGTCATGTGTGACCTGTTGGAATAAGAGGTGTTAATTGCAATTTGTTGATATAAAAATTCCATAAAAGTATGTTACATTCACACAATTATCTTTTTTTTTTTTTTTCCAAGACTACACACAGATCAACTCACCTCCATCGCTTTCTTCACTTGAGCTGCAGCATATGCATATACGCCTAACTCAGAACTGTGACAAGAGGACCCAAACGTATTAAGTCTATGAACAAATGATCTGGATAGCATCAATAGCATGACATCCAGTCAAGGTTAGAATACCTAGTAGCACCACCATGCATGTAACGAGGATGCATAAACAATTGTGCTGTACCCCACAAAGGACGGATCTTGGTTCCCTGCACAGTCACGTGATTGAGGCATCAAAAACTAAACCAAACTTCATAATCTCTTGTACACACATAAAATAAAGTATCAAGCATGCTGATATCCAAATCCACATAAGGGAGTGTTAGTGGTTCTCCTCCGAATATTGAATACCTTGGTCGATCAGTGATTGTGAAAGTTCTGTGCCACTACAATTTGCACCTCTTGTGAAATATCACATGAAAGAAAAAAGGCAAGGAGATTTTGCTCCAGTTTTTCTGGCGGCTATAAATTTATACACACTTGGCAACCAAGAAAATATGAAGGTAACTATTGCAATTTAAGGAAGTGGCGAAAAGAGACAAGGTGGGCAAATAAGCGGTTTAAATCTGCCATAGAATTAGATTGCATAAATATTTAGTTATTTTTTTCTATTAAAAAAGGATTGACTACCCAGCTGCAGTTCATGATACGAGAATAAGGGAATTCTATGTCAGTCTACATGGCACTGTTCCTTTGACAGAAATATATATAAAAGCAGTTTAAATATATGAAAATAGTTGCCAAATAATGTATATTAGAAAAAAAAAAAAAAAAAAGCTAATATATCAAACTATGATGAAAAAACTGATGTCGGATAGGTATACAAAAAGCCTTAAAGAACAGTAAGGTTCTGGCACCAGTTAAGCTAATACACAGATGTATGAAGTTACATTTCTGTTTTATTTCAGTCATATGATCATCATCCCTTTGGTTTCAAAGATTACCTGAAGTTCTTTAGCAAGGGCCACTACTTCATCCAAGTTTTTGTTACTTTCCTGTAACAAAAAGAAAAGGCCTCAATTAGTTCAGTGGTACACCAGTGTGATAAAAAAACATAGATCAAAATAAAGAAACAAGAAACAATTAAGTCTATCCATAATTAAAGTTTAACAACCAAATGCTCATTAGCAGAAACAAGGAACCCGCTTCCCCCCAGCTGATACTGTTATTTAAAAACTCACTCACCTCCAGAGTTTCACCATCAGGAGCTATATCCCTATCATGGAAACACCACCTATCAACTCCAATCTTCTCCAAGAACTCAAAATTAGCTCTCACTGGGTTGTGTATCAAAAGGGAAAAAAAATCAATAAACAAATAGGCACCAACTTTGTAGTACTCAGTAAATGATGTGTAACATCATGGATCTTACTTCTCCTTTTGGCCATAGCCAAAGAATTGGTTCCATCTTCCCAAGGCCAATACTTGGTAGGCGCACCAAAGGGGTCACCTCCTGTTCCACGGAATGTGTGCCAAAATGCAATACTGAATCTCATCCAATCCTGTTATCAGAAGTAACAGTCAGCAATAGTTCTACTGCTTGCTACAGTATATAATAGCAAAACTGCACTCCACCTTCATTTTCTTCCCAAGAATCTCTTCTTCCGCATTATACCATTTGAATGCTAGTGGATTCTTGCTAGAAGGTCCCTGCAAATAAAATTTGACTCTAGAGCTAAAAGTGCAAGTAAAATATACATGATTGAAGACACCAAGTTATAGGTCATAAATGTCTTTACCTCGAACTTAATTTTGGGAATGCCAGGGAAGAACTCCCCTTCCCATTCTCCAGAATCACTGCATTTTCCACCAAGATCAGCAGGACATGTTGGCGGACCAGCAGCAAACTGCATTGCAATGTAATGAAACGAAAGTAAAATGAGAACATAAATGAATAATGTCGTTAAACTGTGGATCCTAGCCCACAACTGGATTTCCACAAAATCCCCATTGGTCCCATATGGTCCACAAAATAAACTAACATTAGAAAGCAGTATAGATTCTCAATATTGCCCCATGCAACACCAGAAAAGATTTATTTTTTTATTCTCTTACCACTCCTAAAGTGATTACACTCGAGCAAACAAGAAGCAGCAGTATCCTCCCACCTTTCATCTTATTGAAGCTAACCTTGCAATATAAAGAAACAAAAAGCAAACAAACAAACGATAATCAATCAATCAAGTAACGAAAACCATAGATCAACACCCACACATCCCATGACCAATTAGACAACTTTAAGAGCCCAAAATAATAATAAATCAAAACTAAAAAATTGACTATCCTCTCTATCTCTCTCACTCTCATAAACAAATAATCAGTCCAGTAATTGCTGCACGATTAGCAATTAAGTATTAAGTATAACATGAACAGAAATTAGAAAACAACCCATGATCACATTACTAGATAACAATCATGGGTTATCAAAAAAAAAAAAATCAACCATCAATCCAGCAAAGCTTACAACATCAAGAAGACCATCAAAGCACTAAGCTTTGCCAAAAAAAATAACATGGAACCAAAACTGGAAAACAACCCATGGTTACATTAGCATATAGCAATCATGGGTTGTCAACAAAAATAAAATTCAGTCATTCAGCCCAGCAAATATTACAGTAACAAGAAGATCATCAAAGCACCGAGCTTTACCAAAAAAAAAACTTCGAATAAAAGATAAAGCAGAAGAGAGATTGAGAGAGATAAACTTACAAATGACACTACGAAAATCGGACTACTGAGATTACAAGAGAAAGAAACATGCACAATAGCTGAGGATGTTGCTGCTATTTATAGAGACAGCCTTAGTAAAAGGATAATATTTATAAACAGGAATTTTTTTTTTTGTGGTAAATTCATAAGAATTTGACTTTAACTAAAATGATAAATTTTAGGATTTGATTTTGCTTGTGATACGATTTTACGAAACCACTTTTAATTATCCCTCCTTAAATTATCACCCAAATTGCTAATTTAATTTGCAACTTTCTCTTTTTCGGTAATGTCAAAAAATAAAATTTAATCTTCTACTAACCCTTATTATTTACTAAATAATCTATATAAATAAAAGGAGTTGATGATAGGTAGAGAAGTTTGAGAGTGTATTAATAATAATAATAATAATAATAAAAAAAGACTATCACCATGCAAACTATCCTAATAGGAAGAAGATAAGTTTCGTTGCTACGGTGATGTCCTAAGTGCCAGCTATTGGTGCATGATAATCAAGTTTCTTAAAAAGAAAAATTCAAAGATAAGAAAGAAACCTGAATGGATTTAAAAAAAAAAAAAAAATTAATAGGAAGGGAAGTGATGACGAGGCATCTTTGGATTAAACTGATGAGTCAGCGGTGACACTCCCAATGACCAAAAATAATTGCTTGAAAATTGCACCAGCTTATTGCCTTTATCCTTTATTTACAAACAATGTCAATGTCAATGACGACTTGTAATGCTCTAGGTGTTTGATATCTATTGGTTGATCTTTAAAATATTTTTTATTTAAAGTAAATTTAAAGCAAATAAAAAAAATTAAAATTTTTAAAAAATAATTTTAAAACCCGTTTGATTGCCCACTTAAAGCTGGAATTAGACTTGTTTTCATAAAAGTTTGATTATTTTTTTTATTATTTTAATATATTAATATTAAAAAAAAAAAATTTAAAAATTATTTCGATAGATTTTAAAAAATAAGTATTAGCTTCCGCACCGTCACTCCAACTCCTTGATGTAGTTTGAGCCCTCAATTCTCTCCATTTGATGGGCCCAAACAATGGACTGATGTATTGTGGTTGCAACCCACTTTTCAAATGCTATAGGTTCGGTGTGAAGATGGACGTGCCTTGGTGGCCCAACAAGCTCCAAGACGTCAGCAACCCCAAGGCCCAACCCAAACGCGAAGATCGAGGCAGAACTAAGTTTTATCCCCCCCCCCACCCCACAAATATCCTTTAAATACTACATAATTTCATTTTCATTTTATTCTGTTTGATCACACGCGTATTTTTATATCAATATCTTATTTCTTAAGAATACTTTGTAAGAATAGAATTGTATTACATTTTCATTTAATTAAATTGATAAAAGAATCTATTGCTCATATTTATTAATTAATTAAAAGAATCTATTACATTTACATTATCAACCTCTGCTTGAAGCTTATAGCCCAGTTCAACACTGGTATCTCAACAAATAAAAGTTCATATACTAAGTTTTATTTTGTGAGGAAAATATTTTTTAAAAATTATGAAAATTTTAAAATTTTTATATTATTTATTGATTATATCAGATTTAATCCCTAAATTTTTTATTGTTATATATATTTTGTTTTAAATATTTGTTTTTCAATTTCATTATTTAAAATTTGATTTTTATATTAACTTTGATTTTTATTTTTATAATTGTTATTTACTTTTCTTTTATAATTTTTTAATTGAAATTTTTTATCTATTAAATTTGATCATCATTCTTTTGATTGTTGCTTATTTTATTTGAAATAATTTATGAAATTATAATTATAATTATTTTAATTTCATCATCTTTCAAAATTTTTATTTGTTAAATTTAATATCTATTATTTTGATTATTATTTATTTTATTTGAGATAATTTATGAAATTATATTTTTTTTTTCAATTTCATTCTCATTCAACTTTTAAATTTGTAAGATTTGTTCCTCATTATTTTAATAAACTTAAAAAAAAATAAAAACATTAATAAGTTATTTTCCAATTCATTTTCCATGACATAACCAAATACTGAAAAGTGTTTTCCAACTTATTTTTCATGACACTACCAAACATCAGAAAATAATTCAATTTTTCAAAATTTATTTTCCAAGAAAATCACTTTCCAGAAGAAAACTATTTTCCAGCAAACAAACGGGGCCTAAAAAAAGTCCATAAACTCATAGTTTTTAAACCCAGCCCGATCCAAGGCTCAGATTTCGAGTTTTGACTGGGTCACCGGGTTGTTCGGGTCAATTCTGATTTTTTTTAATCAAAACAATATCGTCTTAGTAAAAAAATAAAAGTCAACGGGTTCCAATCAGATTTTTAAATAGATCAACCTGTCGGGTCATCTCGTATTTTAACATTCCATATTTTTTTTAAAATCCAACTTGATTTTAGTCTCGGATTAATCTACCAAGCCAAACCGGTTTTAAAATCATGGATAGACTAATCTGGTAAATAAAGTACTTTTATGTTCTTTCAAACAAGAATTTTTGTAAAGTCAAGCAAGTTGTTGCACCTGACATATAGATAACCAGAGAAATAATTAACGATTCAAAAGGTAAGTTACCACTTAATTTTCAATAGAGGTGAAAATTAAGGAAAATCTACTTTAATTATAGGAGTTTTTTTTCTACACGATTAGAGAAAACAAAAATCACCCTAGTAGTGAAAACTACTAGGGTGTGCGCACTCGCTTCTATTTTAAAATTATAAAAAAGAAAAATTTACAAATATACACCATCAAATATCACCCAAATGAATTTTGTTTAAGTTTAAACTATCAATTGATGTATATTATTAGGTCTTGAAAAATCCAACGTCATGCAATTATATCCATAAAAATGAAAACTTGGATAATCCTCCTATTTTTTTTTTTTTATTGAAACTAGTAAAAAATATCATGATCTTCAAGAAACAATAAACAATCATGCCACATTTTCATCATTGAGTGAGAATTAAATGAAACTAATAAAATTAGTGAAGCACCTATAGAAATTAAGAGTTTAAAGACTAAATAGACACAAAAATTAATTGAATAGAGGACTAAAATAAAAAGGTGTGTGAGGAACAAGTGTGGTTTGTTTTACAGTGCACAAGTGGCACCCTCATGACATATGGGATGTTGGTGGACCTTCAATCGATGTCGTTTTAACAGCACTTAAAAGAGTTTTCTCGGACGATGAAACTGAGTTGGCAATAATCGATGATAAAGTATAGTGGAGGAGAGGTGATGTTGTCTTTATATGGGCTTATAAGATTTAAAACAAAAATTTGATTTTTTTTCTACAATTTTTTCTGTCCCATTTTGTTTAAGCTATATGGTATGGATGTATATATATTAGCGTGTCAATGACAATTTTTTGGGTTCATTTTAAAAAAACACTTACTTTTTTTCTCCTTCATTTTTCATTTTTTTTTCCGCATTTAGGCTATACAACCCAACCTCACATGTCTAGGTTTGGGTTTATTTTTATAATTTTATTCTTTAATATTGAATTTATTAAGAATAGAGTTTTATAATATTTTTTTTATATTTTTTTAAATAATTTTTTTTTTAGATTTCATTTTCTAGCATTAAGTGATTGGAAATCAAACTTCGTAATTTTTTTATTTGTTTTTATTTTATTCTCATAATTTTAATCGTTTATTTATAGAATTAACTTGAGTTTATTTGTATTTTTTTTTATTATTGTTTTTTTTTTATCCTCCTGTTTTTTTAACTCGATCTCAACAAGTTGTCATGCTAATATTTACTATTACACCGATAAAATAACAAATCGATCAAACACCGCTTCCCAGCTACCCGCCTCCTCAATTTGAAATGAGTAGCTGGGTAAACGATTTACCAAAGTCAAATCCTCAAGAATATTAATTAACTTAAATATATCAAATCAAAATTAAAGGGAGTTTCTCAGAAAGACAGCTTAAGACATGTCTAGTTGTAATTTGCTTATAAATAAGACAAAAATCAACAACATCAAGTCCCACTAGTGATAACGATGCTTATTCCATTATTATACATAAGGAGGAGAATTGCGAGATCAATGACGCCACGGAATAGCCGGCGAAATTGAACGTCTTCGAGAAGCCATTAATAATGGATAGGATGGAAAACCAAGATTTGAACGACTCTCCTCTCCTTGTTCTGAAAAGTTTCTCAATTTTATCTTTCTCGACAGATGATTGATCTTCCCATTCAGGTCAAGGCAGCGCCAAGATCCAATTTTGAAATGAAAAGGTCCCATAATTTTGGTGGGACGTCCGAACAACGATTTTAAGACTATACATGTTACAGCATCACCGAACTTACCATTCAAAACACAGTCAACCGACCCGCCAGCTAACAACCGGTCTCCAACGCTTCCATGATGGGCACTCAAATGTGAATTCTCCTAGCCCTCTAATAAATACACGCATGTGCTTCAGTATAAATAAAAATACATGAGACAAGATCTCCACATGAAAACCGTGTATATATATATATGATAGCTGCGAAGAAGAAGCACGAGTTATCCTCCAATTTCAAATCTATCCATCGCTTCCATTCTTGACACCGGTTTGGAGCGAAGAGGATATATATATAAAAAAAAAACACTTGCAAGAGGGGTGGGTGCCTGCACTCGTTATTAGTAGAAAAAAACGAGGGGGGAATATTTTCGGAAGAAGTTTGAGGAGGAACAGCTGTTGTTAGTAGAAAGGAGTTCATATTTTGTCACAAACAAAATATGGGACATGGAAATAACATAGGTAAGTACCAGTTAGGTCGAACAATCGGAGAGGGAACATTTGCCAAGGTTAAGCTGGCTGTAGACAGCACTGATGGTCGTCCTGTTGCAATCAAGATCATGGATAAGAAAAAGGTCATGCAAAGCCATCTCAAGGATCAGGTGATATTCCATCTAACATTTCCTCTTCTTTCCTTGAGAGAAGTCTTGATGACGACAACACCAAATATGCTTCTTTCTGATATATGGAAATGCTAATTCTAGGTACAGAGGGAGATAAGAGCTATGAAGCTCTTGCATCACCCCGGTATCGTAAGGATTCATGAGGTTTGTTGGCTAGTTTCTTATGTTGTGTCGGGAGGCCTCAACTAAATCGGCAAGTCGGAGAACTCTTCCTTATTACTTCTTGGTGTTGAACAATTACAGGTGATTGGCACAAAGACAAAGATTTATATGGTAATGGAATATGTATCAGGAGGACAACTAGCAGATAAGCTGGTAAGGATCATCTAACAGCATCAGCAATTCGAAGGTGATGTTTTTATATTGACACTTCTAATCCTGTTCAACTCTAATTACTCAGTCCTATGCCAAGAAACTAAGTGAATCGGCGGCAAGAAGAATATTCCATCAATTGATAGATGCGGTGGACTATTGCCATAACAGAGGAGTTTATCACAGAGATCTAAAGGTACAAGACACAACGCTCTTCGCTTTTTTTTTTTTTTTTTTTGCCAATTTTCTGTAAAGGATTTACACAATCTGATGAACATCTTGCGCGCAGCCAGAGAACTTACTTCTGGACGGCAAAGGAAATCTGAAAATCTCTGACTTCGGACTAAGTGCATTACAAAAGGTAATGGAAGCCTAGCAATTTTTCTTCACTTCCTGTTTATTTATTTGCGAGTTAGTTTGAACAATTCCGACCTTGGTTCCATGTCTGATTGACAGACTGCAAGCTTGCTAACTACAACATGCGGGTCACCTTTCTATATAGCACCTGAGGTAAGAAGCAGTTTCCCTGTTTTACCACATTCCTAAAAGTCATTCCCAGCTTGTTACGACTGATACAGAATAGAACTTATTCCTAAATTCTCTTCACAGTTCACCACTGTAGCTAACGGGTGATCTTCTGCTACACAGCTTATTGCAAATAAGGGTTATGAGGGGGCAGCAGCAGATGTTTGGTCCTGTGGGGTAATCCTTTTTGAGCTACTGTCGGGATATCTACCATTTGACGAACGTAACCTCATAATGTTATATAAGAAGGTATAATCTATATACGGGTTAATTATCTCTCCCATGTGCGAAAGTAATCACTCCATTGATGACTCGGCTTGTGTAAAGATATCTGCAGCTGATTACACATGTCCGCAGTGGTTTACAGAAAGTCAAAAGAAGCTAATATCAAGAATATTAGATCCAAATCCCAGAAAGGTATATCACCAAGAAGAGTTTTTATGCTTTAACGAATTCTAGGATCATAACAAACGAGAAAGTAATGCAATCATCCATCATCGCAGAGAATAACATTACCAGAGATCCTTGAAGATGAATGGTTTCAGATAGATTACGTGCCTTCCTGTGGATATGAATGTGATGAAAAAATCATCTTGGAGGATGTTAATGCTGCTTTCGATGCTGATGAGGTAAATGTTCATAAACAGTAAAACTACTGCAAGTTTTGTGCTTTCACCTGGATAACTGAAATTCTAAGCAGGTCAACGCCTCAGAAACAGAGAACCCTAAATCCTCAAGTTTCATAAACGCTTTCCAACTGATAGCAATGTCCCATGATCTTGATTTATCAGGTCTATTCGTAGAACAGGCAAGTCTGCAAATCAGAATTTGGCTTTACTTTCTGCAAACTTCCTTTGTTCATTTGTGAATTTCAATCAATCTCTCTCTTGTCTAGGACGACAGGAAGCAGAAAACCAGGCTAGGATCCAAACATACAGTTAACGAAACCATAAGGAAAATAGAAGCTGCTGCAATGGATGTGAGTTTGTCAGTTGAAAGAATGAACAATTTCAAGGTAAAAACTCGTTGGATTTGCCTAGTCTTCATCTAGAGAGATTTTCTCCATTACAGAGTAACTAATGACTATACTACACCATATCAGATGAAAATGCATCAGAAACCAAACATGAAAAGATATACCAGATCATGTTATGACCTATCAGCAGAGGTAAAATGTTCTGCAAATGCCTTCAAGATATCAGAATTCTGTAGTCTAACATCAATGACAGTCTAATCATTCCGTGTCAAATGTCAGGTAATCGAGGTTGCTCCTATGAATTGCGTTGTAGAAATATCAAAATCAGTAGGGGACACAAGATTGTACAAAGAGGTATAAAAACCTTCTGTTTTATGTCATTTTCTTGAATAAACAATTAGTGTTGATTATATCTGCAGCATAATGACTTCTTATCATCATTGTTGATGAACAGTTTTGCAAAAGTTTATCGAGTTTGCTGACAAAGATATCAGATGTATCATTGCAAAAGGAAGGATCAGAAAAATCAAGCAACAATAGAAGCACTCACGAGATAAGAAGGTAATGTAAAGCTCTGAAATACAATTTGATTAGACAAACTAAAATAGATTGCCTGTCCAACTCACTGGAAAATTTTCAAAACCATGCAGCTGTGAGGAGCAAAATGAAAACGTGACTAATGGCCTTCAAGCCTATTCCTCTTCTTGATGATTACCTAAAACTGCATTTGACCTGGCATTTCACACTTTCAAGAACCTCAGAGAAACTGGACATTTTATTATATGATAATCTTTCAACTGCAGAACCTAAGAACCAGTGACAAGTACCATAAGGCAGCAGGGCACTGTTCCTCCACAGAAACAAGTCAGCCCTGTTGTGTACAGGACTGTTTGCTTGCCCCAAATTCTCTCCCATTTCTTCTTTCTTTTTCTCTTTATATATATATAACTTTGCTTCTTCCTTTCATTTTGACACTAATAACTCACTCCATAATGTATATTAAAGGCCAGAATTCTTCTTTAATATTTCCAATTAGAGATCAATGACTGAAAACCATTCCTGTAACTTCATTAGACCAATTTTAGCCTGGTTTTTATATGTTGACAGCAAAAGAATAATGTTGAAGCAAGATAGCAAAGCAAATATCAAGCAAACCTAATCAGCTACTTCAGTCAAGCCAGCAGCTACCACCAAGGGGATTTCTCTGAAACATCTCTATATACAAAATTTATACTTCTTACATATTTCTAGAACACATCAAGACTCAAGCAGATTCTAAATCCATATTTCACATTCTCCCCTTTTCTGGTCATATGGTGCTAATAAGGAGACATCAACCTAATTTTATAAAAACAACCTGCTGGTCCTTTGGATCTGCTAAATTCTCAACATATGCCTTAATTGAGAGTAAACCAGCAACAAAATCAATAAATAGTAAGGCACACTCAACAATGGTCATGCAATTTGTGAATTCAGAGGCATGCAAGCAACATGAAGCCAAGTAACTCATCATAGCAAAAATTAGGCATCAAAAGCACACGGTGATTCTATTATGATTACCTAAGAAAATTCATCTGCCAACTTCATATTTGCAAAGTTTGATTCGAAATTTACATAATACACTTCTATGCGACAACTCGGTAAAATAAGGATCCAATCTCTTGCTAATGATCATAAAAGGACAACAAAAGTTATAAAACATATTTCAGTCAATTCATGCACCTATGAGCATCTAAAAAGTACAGTGATCATTTATTTTCATAAAAGAATGTCCAACCATCCCAAGTGCATAGTCTCAGAATTTCACCTCTCATGCTTGCCTGGGCATACTTAGATAGTCTTAAATTTCAGTTGTTTCTTGGTAGCTTATGCCGATTGATTTCACACAAAAAGAAACACAACTCATATGAGCACCAAATGACAACATGATCAGGAAAGAAAGATAAAACAGCTCCACAGCCTGACGTTTCCTTTTTTTAATTTAATTGCTTGGTGTATCTTTTATTGGTTTTCTTTTCTTAAAATTCTTCTTAGTTCCATGTATGTTTGCACAATTTAATTAGGATGTAACACAAACATGGCCTACTGAATTGCTGCATAAAATACACAAGGGATTTCTCAATATGGCTTTAAAAGGCATATTGACCACAATTTAGCCAGTCAGATATTAAGACATCATTATTCCATCCATAATACCTTAAGAAATATATAATTTACCTAAGTTTAAGAAAAATCTGTTTGTTTATAGCAACATATACAGTTATTAGTGAGCTCCATAATTTAAGGGTCAGAGCCCAACTGCTCAAGGCTTGAACTAATCATTTGACTACAACTGTGAAAATTATTCAGGGAAGCCACATCTTGGGTGCTCAATATGAATGTTTCCTTCAAAAAGATGAACAAATAAAGTAAAACTGCCTGATTTACACCCTTTCAAGTAATACTTTCCATCATTAATGTGTTATAATGGTGAGTGGTGGCATCATTATATATAATATAATTGGTCAACTGCTACATAAACATTATGGCAGTGCAATTTGGGTTTGTTCAAATTCAGACAAACACACTATATCTATCAAAAGAGAATAATCATCATATACTTTCCAATTGGTAAAATGGAAAGAAATTATAACCTTTAAAGAAAAGTGAATTTACATGATGAAAGCAAACAAACAAACGAACCTATTGGGATTAAGATAGCTACAACTCTGCAGTACCCCTGGAATCTCCTCATTGACGTGGAAGTATATGCTGCAATGCCTATGTCACAATGTAGACCATTGCATAAAAAAGAAGCAACCCATCCATCATAGAATCACCAACTGTAAGAAACCAACTAGTAGAGGCCTAGAGAAGGAAATTATCTATCATGTGGAAAACCACATCAGCACCATCAGAATTCAACCAATACGACTTCACCTGAATATATGAGCAAGATGATGACAAAAATGAGAAAAGCACAAACAAATCAAGTATTACTGGGTGGCAATTAATTTTAATCCAAACCACTACATTTTCATTACTATAGAAGAACTAACAATCAAAATGTAACTGCCCAAAAATTGATGTGAGGACCATTGGCTAAGCCAACATTATATATACTGAACTTGCCAACACATGGCTGCCCTCAAGCCTTGAAAGCAGCTGCTCCATGCAAAAATACTGATGGATTGGTCTGTCTCCAAATTCTGCCCAGATCACATGCTGGTGGTACCATTCTAGAAAACAATATGAATATATACCTAATGGTGACTGTTAAATTTACCAGCAACTGAACCACTAAAAATCCATGGGCTTGTAACAAAATATACTATTTAAGTTTTAAAATTCGGATTAAAATGTGGAACAACAAAATATAAACTACACCTTCCATCCAAGTTTCCTATGAATGTCATTGTTTTTGGCTATTTAAGGTTATTTTAAGAAAATGCAATGGCCAAGCTTCACTCATCTTAACAAGGCTTTCCTGAAAGGACAGCATGAACTACTATATCAGACTTGTTATGTGTTTAACAATAAAAGAGATTGAATTGAAAAACAATTCCTCATAACATCTTCAATCACTTGCCATTTTAATAATTTTACCACGTCCTATCGTAATTGGAACAGATTGTCAAGCCTATACCTAAGCTAATTGCATAACGGCATAGCCTATATTTGTCTAGGCATTTTAACAACCATCAAGCGAGTTCATTTGAAAAAAGACAGGTCACATTTATTTAGAAACCCACTTCCAGACAAGTTGCAAAGTTGACCTTAATTGTGCAAGTTTTCCTTATTTCCCCATCTGAGATGGAGATATTTTATTTTCATTCATCACAAGTATAGTGAAAAGCAATAAGACTGTCTAAGAAGATCTGCAGAAGAAGAGAAAAAAACTGCAGAGGTTATGGAAGAACCAATCAGCTATAGAACTTGCCTGAATGGTATTGTGAGCAATATACCGTTGTTTGCTTTTATGAAAGCTAACATCTACACGTTCCCAAGGTACTTGAGTCAGTCCTTTGATCATCTCTTCTACATATTGAAAGAGAGGATACTCATGAAAAAATGAAGCATGACAAAAAATAAAAATAAATAAATAAACAAATTAAGAAAAAGGGTAACAAATAGAGGAGGCTGGTGTATGAAAATCAAACCCAGTCATTAGAGAAATAACGAGCAAGCACAAAGAAACCAACTTTAAGTATCCAACTTAAGCTGTATGAACTCCAAGGGATACCAAGTTCCAAGCCTAGAAAACAATAAAATGTTTCTCTCGCTCCAAGTAACATTTGAAAAATAGAGAAAAAAAGAAGTTTGACCAACCTTCTAAATCAGTTGTTTGCTTTCCAACAACAAGAGTTTTTTTATCAGAATTGTGGTCCCCTCTTTCTCTCTCCACATAAACAATATGTGGATATTTATTATCTGTCACAAGAAGATTGGACTGGAGATGAAGATGGAGAAAACATTTGAATTAGTTTCGTCAAAGAAAGAAAGAAACAGAAAAGGAAATGCATCTCTAAATAGACATTTGGCAAATAAAGCTGAATTAAGCAAAAAAAAAAACCTTGGGAAGTTCATTTTGCCGCCTAATTGATGATGTTCCCCATCCAACTATATCTAATACAAGTTAAGGCAAATGTACTCTGGCATAAAGGTAGAGATGAGACCTCAGACATGGAAGGTATCCATAATTCAAAGGCGAATTTGAGTGAGAAAAAGGATACGATCATAATTTGCATTTGCATATACCACACGACGCTTGAATGCACGTAAAGCTGATCTACACATCATAAATAATGTTACCAGATATTTATCCATGAATAGACAGATGGGTTACCTATTAAAAATAGTGTGGTAGATATACTTACATGAATCTTAAGCCATCAGAATCATTAACCATTTGAAGGAGAAGAGGTATCCCATTATCATTGTCTGTTAGGAAAAGATGCTTTCCTGTCCTTCCAACTATTAAATGAGCAGTCTGAGATGCTCTTCTCTCAAGGAAAGGAAGACCACAGAGAATAGGGAGCTGTAGAATCAAGACAAGAATCGCATAAAAATACAGAAAAAGCATGGTACCAGAAATACATTATCCAAAAGGTTTCTAGAAAACTAGAATAGAAGTAACGAATCACTTAAGGTTCTCAAAAAGAACGTTCTTAGTATTAAGAATCTATTTTTCTCATCATTTATTAGTCATACGAGAACATCAACCTCCAATCACATGTTAAGATTTCTAACAGCATCCTAACCATGCTAAAGTGTTTTGAATAAGATCATTTCATTCCAAAATCCCTTTCTGCATTCAGAGCTCCAGGACCTATTAACCAATACTCCTAAACATTCTAAACAATTAGGGAAGGAAAAAAAGAACAAAGATAATTAATTAAAATTCAAGTAAAATAATAAAAGAATTCAACATAGAAATCCAAGAGTCAAGAAGATGATTAATGCATGTGGGTTGAACATAATGACAAAAGCAAGCAGAAGTATTGTTCTCTTAACCTGTTTATTTCCCCTTGAACCCAGATGAGGTGTTGCAAATGTTATGAAGTTCACAGGTTCCAATCCAGCAATTCTAGCTTCACATGGCTGCTCAAGACAGTGCATTGAATTTGTGTGCTCTTCATCCAAGGAATTTTCAGTGAGATTTGAATGGGCTGATTTAGGTAAATTTTCATACAGCCTGGCTATAGCATATCTTGCAACAAGTCCACCTAGTGAGTGAGCCACAAAGGAAATTTTCCGCACCTCAGGCCTGTGTCTAACAACTGCCAATACCTGCATTAGATATTTTACCAAGAACTCAAGATTCACATGAAAAGGCTTATGGAGATTTTCTGACGTAACAGATTGTTTAAACAAAATTACCCTGAACTAAAATCTGACTGCCAAACATACCTCTTCAGCTAGCCTGTCACCCATCAAATCAACACCATCAAACGTCAATTTTGAATGGTTGCATTCACTGCCTGCTTATAAGAATATCAAGTCAAAAACCAAAAACATTGACAAAGAAATAACCACGGAGTACAAATTGGAATTAAAATAAAAAAAACCACATGGAATCATTCTAGGCATCATAAGTTTACGTAAATATCGCTAGGGGTGTTAAAAAAACCGACCAACCAATTAAACCGTAAAAACCAGGAAAAATTTACCAAAAACACCGAATTGAGAGAAAAAACCGATCAAACCGATTTAAAAATAAAGTAACAGACTCAGTCCGGTTTGGTTTTGATTTTAGAAATTGAAACTAGCTAACTGAACTGGACCCAATGTTTGAGAAAGGCTTAAACCCACTTAAAAAAAAAAGGGATATAAAAAGAAAAGTAAGCTAACCTAAGTTTCCTAACCCTAAAAATTCCACCCCCCCCTCTCCCATTGAAAACAGCAGTCAGCAGCCATCTCGTTCCATCCTTTTCTCTTCCATCTCCTCCCTCTATGTTAACTCCCCCTTCTCGTTCTCCCCCCCTTGATACAAGATCTCAATCGGTCGTCTCCCCCTGCCTTCTCTATCATTCCTTCTTTTCATCATAGACCCACTCTGAACACGCCAGAATCTGGCTTTGTAGGGTAAGATTTCTTCTTTTTTCTCTGAGGTATTTAAGAAACTGTGGATACTTGCATGCCTCAAGCATAAGTAATTGATAGATTTTGATATGGACTTTTTACCAAAAGAAAGAAAGACGGTTTTTGCTTTCCGTTTTAATTTTCACTTTTATAGCGGGATTGATTTTACCTAAAGTCTGATTGTTTCCTAAGAAAATTTTTTTCATGAGATGAAGCACAAGTTATTGATAGATTTTGCAACAATTTGTTAAGACTCGCATCAACAGATCTGCAATGAACTGCCGTTTCAGTTTCTCTTTGTTTATTTTGTCAAAAAAAGAAAAAATAAAATTATTTTGCTTGATTTTCTCGTCAACAAATCAAAGCAGACACGGAAACCCATTTTTATTTATCTACTGTGAAGAAGCTTCCTTTGCTTTGAAGAGATTAGATTTTCTGGTTTCAAGCATAAAAATGAACTTGACCAAACCGAACTGGTTCAGTTTGAACCGGTTATCAGTTCGGTTCGGTCCGGTTCATTTTCTAGCAAAAATTCATCTCCCAGTTCAGTTGGAATTTTGGGCCCGTACCGGACCATGAACACCCCTAAATATCGCAATTCAGAAAGCGATGAAACAAACATTTTACAACATATCAAAATTGGGATAACTAACTTTGGCTTTCACGCACAAAAACCAGGTTAGCGTCAATGAATTTGAATGTTGCAATTTCTTTGAACTCAGACCGCCCATAAGCAGATCATCATACCAAAATACAAGTATCTTCTAAAATGCAAAAAATTAAGTTATTATTTGGGCTTCTATCAGAACATGAAGAACCACCCTCAAATGAATGACAGAAGAGGTCATAAGCAAGCACTTACGATGCACAAGTATTTTGTCAGGAAGTTTTTTCACAAACTGATCTGCCGCATATCTCCAATCTGCAGAACTGTACCCACAAAAATGAAAAACAAAAATCCAACACTAAATTTTTTCTCTCAGAGTTCATAACCAACCTACGAACAGTATTAAACCTGAAACACTAAATTGGAATCAAATTTAAAGCTCAATACTAGCGAGACCCACAATGTAAGATAATTCAAAAATTCTAGTAAACAAGCTTAGAAGGGCGCTAGCTAGCTAAAGTCTTCTTCCCTAATGATAACAATATAGACTAAAATAACTTATTTTTCTATTTGCAGAGTGACCGAAGGACGCTAGCTAGCTATAGTCTTCTTCTCTACTGATTATAATATAGACTAAACTAATTTATTTTCTATTTGCAGAGGGACCTCATGATTTGTTCCTCAAAATAGCAATAGAAATTCACCATATCTTTTGGATTTTCAATGGAGCACTTAAAAAAGAATAACACGATAATTAATGATGGTAATCCGAAAATTAAAAAAAAAAAAAAAGTAAAATTATTGTTACCTCCCAATAATACCATTAACCATGATAACAAGATGCTGAGGCGAAACCCTAGCCTCTGCAACAGCTGCATCCATAAAATCCTCACCGCCACTTTCAACCTCCACCTTGAGTACTTTACTGTCAGTTCTCTTATTAAAACACCTGAAATTCATCCTCTTCCGTATCCAATCCATTTTGGCCGGATCCGCTCCTGAATGGAGAGGAAAGGAGAAAGGGTTGGTGGTGTGAATGAAAACGGCAGTGTGTTTGGGTGGAGAGAGTGGAGAGACGGCGGCGATCATGCGGGGCAAAGAATCATCGAAGAAAACAGAAAGAGAGAGAGAGAGAGAGAGAGAAGCGATTAAGCGAAAGAAGAGTATGCTAGGAGTAGAAGGAAGGATGGAATGTGAAAAATGTGGGGAGAGAGGGGGCGGGGGGGAATGTTTGGAATGAAATGGGGCTATCATCAATCTATATCAATTTATGTAAAAGTGGTTAGAAAACGGGTTTTTCCGTTTTCACCATCATAATGGTGAAGGCTTCAAGTTGAGAAATTTAAGAACTTGAAAATCCAAAACAGATTGATTAGAAAAAATATATATATACATGTTTGGTTCTGATTCAGTTTCAAAAATCCAAAACCAATTGAACCAGACCTGTTCAAAAAAAGAAAAGGATATACAAGCTTATTTTAAATTATATGTTTCTACCACGAAGAATTGGTCATCTCAAGTAAAACAGGTCTCATGTCGTATTCCAGATCTCAAATTCACCTCTGGTTTTCCCTGGAAGATCTTCGTTTGGATAGTGACTAATTAAACCGAAGCAATTTCAGTGTGCGGTAGTATAGATATATTTTAAAAGTATTTTTTAATTAAAAATATATTAAAATAATATATATTTTTTAATTTTTAACATTAACCCATTAAACTCTTAAAACAATTTAAAACATATTAATTTAATAATTTTTATTTCAAAAAACATTTTAAAAATCACCCCCTCCAGGCACCACCTTTGTTTTGTTGTCTTTGTTTTGACATATCTACTAATATATTTGTTCACATTCTATTATGGGTCGGATTTAGAAAAAATAATAAATAAAATATTGAGTATAAATTTTTTTTTTGATGGTATTAGTAAATTTAATTAAACAATTTGATCTTTAAACTTACCAGCCCAACTCTTTTCCTAACTTAAGTTTCGAATTAAATCGTGTGGAAGCTAATTTAAAATTAATTGTTTAATTTAATAGGTTTAAAAATAATTTAGATAACTGGTAAAACCATGACATAACTTTTAAAAAAACTTTAAGAAGAATTTTTTTATATATATATTTAGACAATACCAAATTGGATCGACTTCAGTCACGCTATGACCTAGATCATAGACTTCAATGGGATTAATGATTTTTTTATTTTTGTAAATTATTTTTATTTAATTTTATAATGACATTAGATACCTTCAAAATCGAGCATCAACCCTAAAAAAAACATTTATTCGAGATCATGATGACCCTATAAAAAATTATGAATTTCATTTCTCAACCAATCCAATATTAAATAAGAGTGAAATAAAAAACAATATCAATTTTAATGGGTAAACCTACTAAATCCGTGAATTAGATAACTCATGTCAACACATCAAACTCACAAATTGGGTAATGGATATCATTGGAATCAATAACTTATTTTTTTTCCTCCTAAACTATTATTTATTTAATTATATAAAAACAAAAATAGACAATCGTAAGGATGAAATTAAAAAAACTTAAATTTATAAAAAAAGAAAAAGAAAAGAAAAGATAAACTCGCCATATACGACAACAGGTCATGAACTTTCTAAAACCTAATAACATGTTTTTTATTCCAAAACTATTTTATTAATTATATGATAAAAAAAAATAGACAATTATATGATCAAATTTAATTAAAAAAGAAAAAGGTGCTTCGCTAAACCCATAAATAAGGGTAACCATTGTTATCTCACCAAACTCGCAAACCGGGTTGTTGACTCCACAAAGTTTAATAAACTGATTTTTTAAGTTATTTTTTATTTAACTAATTTTTATATATACAAAAAATAGATCATATCGTGATGCTGAGATATTTTTTTGATACCACTCCAATGTTGGGATATTTGTTTGATACTACAATAACCATATAAAGATAAATTAAAATAAATTTTTTAAATTCCTGTAAAAACATCATATAATAACTAAATTAAAAAAAAAATCAATAATAAAAAGACAGAGTAAAAAAAAATCAACATTATAGATTACTTCCACATTATTAATGGGTGTGATGAGACAATATTTCCCCCCACACTTTTTAGCTGAATCTGTAATACATAACTTTATTTTAAACATGAAGACTAAATCAAACCTAGCCGTCCCCTCCCCTTCAAGCTTTCTCTTAATGGTCCTCCCAAGCTTTGTTTGATTAACAAGAATGAGATTATTACTAGTGAACCACCTCGTAGTTCTCAATGTCATAAGGATGGTTTGAGCTTTAAATTTTTTATTTGTTTACTGAAAAATAATTTTTTTTTAAATAAATTTTGAAAAGGTAAATTATTTTCTAATATTTGGTATTATAATAGAATAAAATAAATTAAAAAATAATTTTCAAGTGTTTAGTTATGTTATTGAAAATAAGCTGGAAAATAACTTATTAATGTTTTATTTTTTCAAGTTTATTAAAATAATGAGAAACAAATTTTACAAATTAAAAAGTTGAATGAGAATGAAATTGAAAAAAATATAATTTTTTAAATTATCAAAAACAAATAATAATCAAAACAATAGAGATCGAATCTAAGAAATAAAAAAAAAAATAAAAGATGAAGAAATTAAAATAATAATAATTAAAATTTCATAAATTATTTCAAATAAAATAAGTAACAATCAAAAGATATAATCATCAAATAATATCACATTTCTAATTTTTTCACAACTTTCAAAAAGTATTTTTTGCTTAAATCTTTTAAGAAAACACTTTCTAAAAAACCAAGCCAAATTTTTCTTTGACTGGAAAGTGTTTTCTGTTGACCAACTTTTCTAATAATAAAAAAAATATAATAAAGTTTAAAAAGTAATTTTTTAGAAATTATTTTTCTGAAAAACAAATATAGCCTTAATGAAAAATAGGGTGTGTGTATATATATATTTCACAAGTATTTATCTTCGTTAAAGTTTTTGGGTTTTTTTTTTCTATACCGCCACATCACATGACATGCCATTGTTGCCATTTTTCATATATTATTACAAACAAACAATTTATGTTGCCACCTTTTGTGTTCTAGAATTTTCATTGCATAATACAGACAAGAGAGCTCACGGGCATAACATAAGCAGTTCACGAGCCACCTTCAATCATGGATCACCCCTTTCAGCAGCTTCCATGTCCGTCCACGAACATTTATAATGCTTGTCCAACACCATCCAATTTACACCACAAAAGCAAATTCCTATTAAGCAATGACTGGGCATTGTGCTCCACACTCCATTACTGCGTTTGGTTCCATTACACCATACACTAACTCCCATGTCTTCTTGAGATCGATATAAAAGAAAGAGGGAGCACCAAAGTGAGCGCCACCAACCTCTTCATAGCCTTACCATCACCCCTGCTCTAAAAAAACAATGAGAGCACAATTGTTCTTCGTCCTTATCCACTTCACCATCATCACTACCAACGTCATTTTAGTCACTTCCCAGTCATCTTCATTAGCAGAAACACCGCTAAAAAAGGTTGATAATGAGACCATTTACAAGGTCTCCAAGCAGCTCTGTTGGGGTTGCTTAGGAGAGTCACTGCAATTCTTGTTTGCGCATAATTTAGTTAGGGCAGCCAAATGGGAGCTCCCCTTGATGTGGGACTTTCAGCTTCAGAAATATGCAGGATGGTGGGCTGGCCTGAGAAAAGCAGACTGCAAACTGCAACATTCGTTCCCTGAATATGATTTCAAGCTAGGAGAAAACATTTACTGGGGGAGCGGCTCCACATGGACACCGACCGACGCGGTGGGGGCCTGGGCCGGTGAAGAGAAGTACTATAATTATGCACAAAACACATGTCAGGAGGGTCAAATGTGCGGACACTATACACAGATTGTGTGGAAGACTACGAGGAGAATTGGGTGTGCTCGTGTTGTCTGTGATGATGGGGATGTGTTTATGACTTGTAACTATGATCCTCCTGGTAATTATGTTGGCGAAAGGCCATATTAGCGCATACCACAATAAATCTAGTAGGGTCAGGATTGGATGATGCATGATCAGTACAGGATTGCTCCCTAAGTATTTTCGTGCTCAATATGATTACCAAACTTGTATATATGTACGGGTGAATTATCGTAGTATTTACCTGCATGAATTTAAAATAAAATATCATATGTAGTAATATAGGATCAATTTAAATACTATTCCTAAATTACTGTTCCCTTTGCACAACTTGGTATTTAGCTCACTGGTTGAGGTTTGGGTGTGGAACTTACTAAAAAAATTATAAAAAATAAAAAAAAAATTAACTTTTTGTGGTTGAATTTTGTGTATAAATAGATTATATCCAACTACAAAATCTAAAACAAACACATGCGTCTTCTCAGAAAGTCTGGTACAAGGTCTATGAAGTTATTTGATGAGGATAAATGCATAAATTAATATCGATTTATTCACCCTGAGGGTTGTTAAGCCTCTGCAATTACTGCCTTCTTGGCTTTTAGGGAGGCAAACTCAATATCAGGGGTATAAGAAATATATAAATAAATGCATATTAATAAAAAAACAAAAAAAAAAAACATACATAATCATAATCAGTCCAGGAGATTGGTCATGAAGTTCCACCAAACACGCTTCTCGTTTTAAAAAAAAAAGGTGCTTTGGTCGCACGTCGTTATATTCAGTAACAAGGTAAAATTTGGGCTATGCCCAGAAGGTTCATCTAATTTTGGACAATAATTGAAAGTATTCTTGTTGCGACATGATGATGCTTGACAAAGCTTCATTGTATCGAGGCTTTTCTAACGGGCAACAACAAGACAAATGAGGGCATTACCTACAAAGAGTTGGATATTTTCCTCTTTCTTGTGATAAGAAAATCTTTTTTTTTTTTTTTTTGCTAAAACATGTGATATATAGCTGGATAAATGTGAAAAAATCTAAAAATTATATAGGAATGTTCAAGGTGACAATTCTATTTTTTTTTTATGTAAAATTATAGCTTGTAATAAATAACAAGAGATAGAAAAAAGAGATAAAGAATTCAGCTAGGTCACGACCCTATTAAGTTTGGTGTGGTGTGGGGCTCGGTTGGATTAGACCTAACCGAGAATGTTACTTGGTTAGGCTGGGAGGGCCAACTAAGTTTACACTTTGTTTTATACCATCATTATTATTTGGCTTCAAGTTTACACATTTTTTTATATCATCATCATCATCACAATAAAAATGATAACCGAAAAAACTTTTCTAGTTAATGGTCCACTTCAAAAAATGAAATACAAAGTGTGAGCACTTTCTATTATAGTTGTTATATGGACTTGGAAATACGTACGATGATTTAATGTAGTAAACATTAAAGTTGAGTTGAATAAGGATTTGATTTGGATAAATTTATTTAATTTGGTAAAACTAAATTGAATTTATTAAAACCAGTTGAATTAAAAGTTAATTTATTTATAAAATTTTTTTGATAAAAACACTAAACTATTTAGAATAGGATTCAAAACTTCGATGTTATTTTATTAACTAAAAAGTTTTACAACCAACCAAGACCAACATATGTAAAAATATTTAATTTAATATTCAATATTTATAATTAATCATTATAATTGATTTACTAGATTAACCCACTATATAATCTACTAGATTAACTCACTAATTCAAGGGATTGACTTATAATTATGTGAGCAAGAGATTTGATCGAGTCTAACAATTAGGCTTTCTTTACTCAATATCTCTTTGATTTATGATGGAGATAACCCTAATAAACATAACCTGATCAACAGGCTGATATAAGAATCTCATGACTTAGGAGCTAACCATGCTCAAATTTAAAATTAAATCAATTATGAGATATTAAAATAAAAAATTAGAATATTGTCATTTTAGCATTTCATAAAATTAAAAAGTGATCCAATTCAATGATTGGATTACTTATATCATTTATCAAATCCAAAACACGGTTGTAAATGACAATTATGTTGATACCATAGGTTAATAACTCACATTGTGACATAAATTATGCTACCTACATAGAAACTATATATTTTGCCTTGTATTTTTTATGTTTGTTTAGTAACGTGGTGTATGGTGTTTTTTTTTAAAATAATTTTCAATTAAAATTACATCAAAATAATATATATTTTTATTTTTTATATTAATATATTAAAATTATTAAAAAATATCTTAGAAATATTAATCTTAAAAAAAAACAATTTGAAAAAAAAAATTAACTGTTACTGGTTCTCTTATTTAATGGGTGAGTTGATGTTTTAATAGCCTGGTGGCTGGTTATCTTATTTAATGGGTGGGTTGATGTTAATTACTCTGTTAAATTCCCTTACATGATAGTAACTACAGGCTACCACTCTTTAATCTAAAGTTGCATTATTTATAATTGTTAAATGTAATTTACACACAATAAGAATTCTAATTATAATTTAAAGGTCTAAATTAAAAAAATTATGGATTTATCTCTTATATATAATCATCTTACATTTTCCACTTTTAATTTATAAAATAATTTCACTCATACATACATTCAACACAAATTAAAGATACAAATGAGAAAGGCGTGGGATCCAAAAAATTATTTATTTGTTTAATATTTTTAAAAAAAATTTAAATTTTTATTTTATTTTTTTATTTGAAATTAATATTTTTTTAGTATTTTCAAATCATTTTGATACACTAATATTAAAAATAAATTTTTTAAAATAAAATAATTATTTTAATATATTTTTAAATAAAAAAATACTAATTTTTTTTTTACCAAAACTACAGCTTCAATAGACAAAGAATACGACGAAGAACAACGAAAGGCAAGAAGCCGCACGTTAAAAAAAAATCTAATTGCCACTAGCAAAAGCAGTAGTACTGCTTTATTCAACCCTCCCTTTTTTGTCCCTGCTTATTATTTTTAATGTTATATTGAAATTTATTTTGCAATAAATACATATGATATAATTTAGTTATCACATGAGATTGGATTTCCACACAAAAGAGAAAAAAGAAAACAAAAGGAAAAACAACTACGCAAAAACTTCAAGAAACATTCAATAAGGCTTTTCTCCTATGTAATTCCCAGGAGGATCATAGTTGCAGGTCATGAAAACACCTCGTCCACCAAAACAAATCACTCTAGCACACCCAATTCTTCTTGTATTCCTCCACACAACTTGAGTATAATGTCCACATTCTTCGCCCCGGGCACAAGAATTAGACCTATAATCATAACATTTACGCTCCGAGACCCACGCCACGGCCGCCTGAGCTGGAGTCCAGCCACTGCCACTACCCCAGAAGATGTTCTCGCCGTAAGGTCCATTAGAATGCTTTAACGCACAGTCAGAGCGCCTCTGGTTGGCGTACCTTTGTGCGTAACGTTCCAATTTTGCATCCCACACTAATGGTCGGATCCTCAATGAGGCTCGGACAGCATTTTGAGGAGCCAAGAATCGGTTTGCCGTGCTAAGGTTGGGATTTGGTCGTTTTGTGATGACAGCATGGGAGCTCGAAATGAGAATGATAAAAATGGCGATGGAAGCATGCCAAGAATGCATTTGCAGAACAAATAATTTAACCTTTCTTTCGGGAATTTTAGAAGGGGTCATTGTACACTTATATTTATGAGGATTTGGTAGAGGAAACATTAGAAGGGGTATTTAAGTCAAATAAGGGTGGCACCCATGTTCGATCATGATTGCCACATTTGTTTTTGTGGAGGACATAAGTTTTCTTTCCGCAATTTCATAATTTTGGGGGAGCCCCCCTGCTTCACTTTCAAGGGCACCTCCACGCCCCTTATTTTGACAAGACGACACAGAGAAACACTAGTTTAGGGTGGAAGGAAAAATATCATATATACATGTTTATTTTAAACATTTTAAAAAGTAATTTTTTTAAAAAAATTATTTATTATTTATTTATTTATTTCAAATTAATATGTTTTTAGTGTTTTTAAATTATTTTGATGCACTGATATCAAAAAATATTTTTTTAAAAAATAAAAAATATATTATTTTGATACATTTATAAGTTAAAAATACTTTAAAAAGCAACCACAACTACACTCTTAAACAGACTCCTTAAAAAATGAAAAAGTTTAAAATTACTTTAAAAAACAATTGGAACTACAGACTCTTAACAAAAGAAATGAAATGAAGTGAAAAGAAAAAGGAGGTTCTATTTTAAATTTTATTTTTTTTAAAGTGTTTTTAAATATTTTTAACTGAAAAAAAATTAAATTCATGCTTTTTTAAAAATATTTTTTAATGATTTTAATATATTAAAAATATATAATATAAAAAAATTATTTTAATACATTTTCAGTTAAAAAACACCACACTATATTACCAAAATAATTCAGATATTAAATTTTTGCGTTTTTAATGAGGTAAATTGAAATCTCATTGTTTATCTTATGCAGAGACAATATGTTCATGGCCTGATTTGGTATTGCTGAAGAAAATTAAGTATTGATCATCTATTTTAGATTGTAAGTAATTATGCTTTAGAAATACAACAATATCAAATAAATATAATATTTAACTAATCTTTCTCGCAAAGATATTTTTCGTTTTTTTTTATATTATATAAATAGAAAAGGTATAATATTGGTTATCAAATGTAGCCAACCCAGCTAAATAAACAAGTATATACTCCGGATTCTATCTAATGTACAGATTATAGACTTGTTCAAGTGAAAGCTGCCATATTTTAGGGTCTTTATTCATATTTAAGCAGGATCTGATTAATTAAACACATCTAGCTTTGCCAAAGCCCAATAAAAACACAACACGTTACATGTAATTGTAACATAATAAATAGATGAACTTACATGATTATTAATTTCTAGATTTAAAATTAATTGAGATGAATATAAATTATCTAGATATAATAAGGGTTGTCCTGGAAAATAAAAATATCTTGTTACAATTTTCAATGTTTGGAAAGATTTTATTGTATAATTAATGCAGGGAAACTGGAAATACTCTGACATCTTTGCTCTACCGAAAAAAGAAAGAAAGAAGAAAATGACATGATTGGGAAGACTTTTGATAAGCTAACGTTATTATGTGGTCATCACTTTTGTTGGCCAAAGATGCCCAGTGTTCTTCACAAATGTCAATGATATGAGTTGTCGTGGAAATATTTATATGCTCAAATCCTCAATGCTGCCCCAATCAACGGAGAGATTGAAGCACTTGAATTAACGGAGCCGAGAAATCAGCGGATAGGTTTCGACTGATTTCGAGTGTTCCGATTCATTTTTATTTAATTTTTCTCTTGGCTGTTGTTCAAAAAAAAAATATATTAATTATTTCTGTGTTGTTTAAAAGTATTATCGTTGAAAAGTATCTATGATTTTCTTACCAAATCCAACCAGACTCCTGACCTTTCAATTCTTTTTATTATTATTATTATTTTGGCCTCTTGGTTATACTTTTAAAACCTAACCTGACTTAGCGGATTGACTAGGAACTCAACTGACCCGAGACCAGAACTAGGCCAAGTTAAAAAAAAAAATTAGAAAAAGCAAAACTAAGGGTAACCTGACAAGACTTGATCAAAAACCCTGTTGCAACCTATTGATTTTTGTTTTTTTACTAAAATGATGTGGTTTTGATTTAAAAAAAAAAATTTAAATTGACCCGAACGACTCAGTGGCCTGATCAAAATCTAGTGACCCAGTTAAAACTCAAAACTCGAATCTTAAATCAAGCTGACCACCAAACCAGGTTTTAAAACTCTGTCCTCGGTAGTGTTTTCTTACGACTTCCTCCCAATTTTCATTGACAAAAGCATGAGGACGAAGGACCCGACCCGAGATGGTGTTTTACTTTGACATGATAGTCTGAGAGGAGGTTATCCGTTTGGCACTGCGGTTGAACCTGCTTTTCGGAAAATTTTAAATTTTTAATTTTTTTTTTCTAAAATTGAGTGCGGTTTGTATCTTTTGGATCGTTTTGATGTGCTGATATCAAAAATAATTTTTTAAAAATGAAAAAACATTATTGGAATGCTTTTCGGCACGAAAAGCTATTTGAAAAGCAACCGCCACCACACTTCCAAACACCTTCGTAGTTGGATTGGGTCATAAGTTCAAGGCTCTCTTGACCAATTAGCTTTGTTCCTAATTTCTTTATAATTTGAGTTTATTAATTCCAACTTCTCACTACTACACCACTTGATATTCTTGTTGTCTTTTTTTCTTAGTTAAAAACCCAGAAAATATCCGGATGCTCCCCAGATATAAGAAGGGTAACTTTCTAGAGAGAAGCATTACTTCTGCAGTGGTTAGGCTTTCCTTGGGTGCCTTGAATGCAAAGGTCATCGTGAAATATGATTTTGCATCACGTGAGATTCTTTGCTGCGATTTCATTTCTGGCTTCAGATGGCTTTGCTTTCATGTACCAATTTTAATAGCAAACTTTCAGCACTCAGGTTACTCAATCATAAACTATGAAGAAATCACTCCATCATAGATTATAAACAGGTTGCCTAATTATAAATTATAGATAGGTCACCTGATTATGGGTCAATGAGGAGGTCACCGGATCACAATTTATGGACATGTCACTTGATCACATATCACATACAGATCAGTCAATCATCAACCATAGATGGAAAAATTCTAAATATTTTTCACATAACGAACATTTCGCTTGAATAACAACACTATTTTCAACACTATTCTCTTGATTTGTTAATATCAAAACTTTCCAATGGATTTTTCTCCCAACCGAGGAATTTTTTACACTTTTCTTTTCCTTTCAAATTTATTTTTTAAAGTTCCTTACAAGACTTTATACTATACTAGTTTTCATACCCGCGCCGATGGCGCAAGTAATTTTGTTTTTATAAAAAATATTAAAAAAATAAAAATTTAAAAATCTTGGTTTTTCTGCAAAATTATACCCAAAAATCTTGGGTTTGGTTTGCAACGCCTGACCTAAGAGTAATATTTATAATATTAAGTGAGCCTGACTGTAACACCAGACCCAAGAATATTGGATGTGGATTTGGCTATAAGGTCGTGTCATAAAAGTGTGATAATTAAATAGATTAATTAAAAAAATAAAGAAAAAAAATCAACAGAAAGGAAAAAACTAATGAAGAAAAAGAAAAAGAAATTGAATTAATTAGGTTAACCCTTTAAACCAGGTTACCCCGTAAAACCTAGGACTTGCGTTATGAAAGTTTGATAACTAAATAGAAAAAAAAATGACGGGTTTACCCAGAATTAACCAGGTTAACCTATCAAACCAAGTTAACCCATCAAGTCCAGGATACGTGTCATGAAAGTTTGATAATTAAATAGAAAGGAAATTAACTTTAACAAACTAAACCAAATGAAAAAAATAACTCGTCAAATCAGGTTAATCCATCAAACCCGAGATTCGTATTATGAAAATATGATAACTAAATAAAAAAAATTAACATTAACAAATTAAATCAAACAAAAAAATTTATTAAAAAAAAATTAAAAAGAAAAAACAAAAGAAAAAAAAACAGTTATATAATACAATACAATATAATAATAATTATAATGAAAAAACGTGGGGAAATCTAAAGCTAAAGCTAAATTCTCAACCAACTCAATATTAAAAAAATAAATTTAACAAAGATAATTTAAAAAATAAACATGTGGGGGAAACACTGCAGCCAAACAAAAATCATATAAGGGAAACACTATAGTAATCCATAGTGTTTTTTTTTTTTTTTTAAAAAAAAAAAGCTATAAAGCTAAGTTCTCAACCAGCTTAATATATAAAAAAAACCAAGATCGTGCAATAAAAGTATGATAACTAAATTAAATTTTTTTTCACATTAACAAACTAAATTAAACAAAAAAAAATTCATGAAAAGAAAAAAAAAGCACAAAGAAAAAAGCAAAAAAAAAAACCCATGGGCAAAACGGGAAAAAAAAGAAAAAAAAAAGTCAAGTGTTTTAATGTGTGCATAGTGATACATTATATGTAAAAAACAGAAGAAACAAAAGCGAGGAAAAAAAAAAGGAAAAACTGCTATAGAAAAAAAAAACCAAAAAAAAAATGCCATAGAAGAAAAAACGAAAAAAAAGAAGCTTTAGCTACAATGAAAAAGCTACATGTTTTAGAGTTTTTATCAACCTTTCAAAACAGGATAACCCGTCAACACATTAGATTCGCATCATAAAAGTTTAATAACTAAATAGAAAAAAAAATTGACGGGTTAACCCATAATTAACCGGGTTAACTTGTTAAGCTTGAAATACGTGTCATGAAAGTCTGATAATTAAATAAAAAGAAATTTAACATTAACAAACTAAACTAAATGAAAAAAATTAATTAAAAAGAAAAAAATAAAATAAATAAAATATCCAGTTAACTCGTCAAACCAGGTTAACCCGTCAAACTCGGGATCAATTAACAAACTAAATTAAATAAAAAAAATTAAAATAAAAAAATTAAGAAAGAAGCCAAAAAAACTCATAAAGACATAAAATACCAACACAAATACAGGAAAAAAAATGAAAACAAAAAATATATATATATATACGTGGGGAAGCTACAGTACTTTCCCACGCCTTTTAGAGTTCTTTAATATATTAAAAACAATTATCACTATCCAATCTTAGATCCCCCAAAACATTAACAGTGGAAACCCCCCATCATACAAACACCAAAAAGGCCATCTTCGTCATATTGTAAACTCAAAGCAATTAGAGTTCCCGGGTTCCAGATCATCCTAGAAGGTTACTTTTAGAAACCGAGGATTTGACTATTCGGAGGAAGAGACATGGCAGGTTACAGTGGATATCATAGGTATATCTTTATTATCCATCTCCTATTTACATCTTTTACTACAACTTTGTTTTCCAGTCTTAAGTTTAAGTCTGCACATGATCATGACATGAATATTGACTTTTTTTAACTGATGTGCTTGAATAAAAAACAGCTTGTGTAAGATATAAGTTTATGTTTCCTTGATTGTTGTAAGATATCAAAATTATGTTTCCAAACCTTGTGACAGATCAGGTTAAGAATCTCATACTATTGTTTCCTTCATACAAATCTAAATATGGAGTTTTCTTTTTATGCAAAGAATGATCATCATGGATTATTTGGGTTGATCTTGCTATTATTGTAGTTTTATATATATATATATATATATTAATATAACGAGAAAGTCTCTTAAAGATAAGTATTCTGAACTAGTTAGACATATAAATGTTTTGTGGAACTGTTATTTGGCGGATGTCGGCCAGGACTTCTTGTGATCAGTGAGAAGAAATATATATCGTGAAAAATTATGAGTGGTTACGTAGTAATTAAAAAGAATTAGTAATTCTAAAATATACACCCGTTCAGAGATTCAGGTAAATTATTAGTTATATTTTAAGGAAAAAAACGAATCGACATTACAATATCATTTCTTACAAAAGTTTACTTTTATTATGTATTTTCTCTTAAATTTGTCTTTTTGATTGCCTTTTATTTACTGTTTTTTAACTAATCATTTTTTTTACTTAATTTCAAATCATTTTTATAAAAAATTTGATGTTGATATCTAAAAATAAGAAACTCATCGATTGGTTATTTCATCAAAATCGAGTTTTTTTTAATTAATATTTTTTTTTTATATTTTTTAAATTATTTTGAATGTGCTAATATTAAAAAATTTTATTTTAAATTTTCTACTAAAAAAGTATTTTTTATCATATGTAAAAAGAAGAATGTGAGAAACCAAAAATAGTCTTTGCAAAAAAAAAAAAAAAAATTCAAAATTACAAGGATAAAAAATATGCAAAAATAACTTTTAAGAATGACTTGGCCGCGATGCTCAATATATACTAACATAAATTTGATGTTTTATTATATGTATTTTTATCTTTTTTATTATTATTTTTTCTTGAACATTTATATACTTAACCCAAACTCACTAAACCCATGGATACAACCCGAAGAATTTAGCCCAAATTAATGAAGCCTATAGCTAACATTGATCAAAGAAAATCCAAGCTCACGGACCGTGCTAAATAAATCTAAGCACTTTAAAGCCAGCCCAAACTTCCTTTTTAAACAACATATAAATCTATGGATCGGACAAAGACTTTAAGGAATTCATTCCAAAAGACAGGCATTAATTAAAACCAGGCCAAAACATATAAATCGACGGGCAGAAAATATAAAAACAAAGCAGTTTACCTTTATTTTCTTGATGGAAGCAAACCAAGAGCAACAGTAAATGTAATTTTCCAAACACATCCCAGTTTAATTTTAATTATTTATCAGATTTTTGAAGGAATATTTTGTAATTAATTTTGTATTTTTTATTTTATTTTTTCATCCTTTTAAATTTAATATTTTAAATTATGAACTTATACATAATATATTTTTCCGGTATTAAATAAACTAGTTTTTGTTTTTATAAAAATATAAAAACAAAAATTCCTTTTAAAAAAATACATTTATGTTTTAAATTGTATGGCCAAGTTTCACCAAAAAAATCATGATTGTATTTTTAATAAGAAAATATATATAAAAAAATATATTGCATGGTTTAGCATTTCTTGAAATCACCAAAAAATTTTTTAATGAAAATAATTTTTATATTTGCATATATCATGGATTTAATAAAAATTTTTATTAAATCCATGGGTGCTTATGTATTAATTTTTGACACTTGTATATTAATCTTTTTGTTCGTGATTTTTAAAGAACCATCTCAACTTAAAAGGTTAAACTTTGAGTTGAGTTGATTTTTTAATATGATATCAGAATCTTGATAACCAAGCAATCACGAGTTTACATCTCTCCTTTTTTTTATTAGTACAAATTAGTATGAATATATGCAAGTTTTAAGTTTAAAAAACTTTCATTTGATGAGATGTGTTGGAGAATAATATAAATTATATCTTGAGATCTCACCTAAAAATTTTAAATTTTTAGATTAAGATAGGTTGTTTTAACAATAACACAACTCTAACTTATACTAAGAGCATTTAAAAAAGTCTTATGATTTAAGATGAACATTTTGAAAGTTTTTCATTTAAAAGGATATCTATTTTTTCAAGGTTTTATAATTTAGTCAATGTATGAATAAATTAGTTCTATAAGATTGAAAAATTGTATGATATTTATGGTATAATTATCAATATTTATAACATTAAAAGAAATATAAACATTAAAAAAAATACAATTTTGATTTAAATAATATATTAGTTATAAATTCAATTGTCCCATAACATCATTTAATTAAGAACTACACAGCATAAAAAAAAACTTAGATAACATGACAAGATTCAAACATAGTAAAAAATAGATAACTGTAAATAATGTATTTATATGTTAGATCTTACATGATATAAAGCATCTTATTTTAGTTCATAAGATAAAACGCACCTCTTCATGGTTAAATTATTTTTTAAAAAAATAATCTTATTTTGGGTAAAAAGGTTGTTAAACTTTGTTGGGCAGAAAATTTAAGGCGAGGCCATTTCAAGCCGCTAAATACTCTATATATACCAAGCTATTTCTGTCCTCGTCCATATCCACCTTTCACTTGTTGCAAACTCTTAGGTGCGCACGTTAACACCTACCCCTAAAGATAGTCACACACACGCAATCAACCTTCCCCTTCAATCCGCCATCAACCTCTAGATCTTCATTAATTTCTCCTCTGTAACAACTACTCCATCAAATGCTCACCAATATCTGAAGCACATTGTGCATGAAAACACAGGGCATAAAACTAAACAGTATCCATTAGAACACCAAGCTAAATCACCATGTCAGAAGCAAAAAACGACTTGAAACACATTGCTGTGCTAGCATTCCCGTTCGCCACCCATGCTCCTCCACTCTTTTCCCTCATTAGGAGGCTATCCACGATGGCTCCGCAAGCGAAGTTTTCATTCTTTAGCACAAGAGAATCCAATAACAAAATTTTCTCAAATCAAGGGAGGATGGAAAGCATAAAACCCTACAATGTAAACGATGGTTTACCTGAGGATTACATGATTTCATTTGCAAATCCCCATGAGCGGGTGGAGTACTTTTTGAAGGCGGTCCCCGGGAATTTTAAGCAAGCCATGGAGGTGGCCGTGCAGGTTATTGGGAGGGAAATTACTTGCATCATCAGTGATGCATTCTTTTGGTTTGGGGCGGATATTGCACACGAATTGCACGTACCATGGGTGCCACTCTGGACTGCCGGACCTCGTCCCCTCCTTTTGCATCTTGAAACCGATCTAGTCCGCCAGAAAATGGGAGGCGATGGTAAGGTTTGTGACGGTAGGATCATAATGTATATGTTCGAATTTGCATGATTTCAAGCTTTGTTTCTTATCTTAAAGGTTTATATTCATTCATATAGTCGTTATGCATTCAATTGTCATCCACATGGATATCACATCGATCAAAGTAAAAATAAATCAATTGTGAAAAGAAATAAAAGGCACAATTTTGATTTTCAGGAAAAGAATCCGGCCCCATATTAGGGTTTGGATCCGCAAAAAGAAAAGGTGCGTAAGCAGAATTTGCTCACACTGATCCAATAAGATATCTTGAAGTTCTCTTCTCCACTAATTTTGAGATAGAAATGACATTATTTGCAGAATAAATTAAGGATGGTATGAATGGCTTGGTAAGTGGAACATACTTACTTGTAAGTTTACTTTGAAATAACAAATTATCAATAAATTCTGTCATAATCTTTTAAGATCAATAAATTTATTTTTCAAAAAAAAAAAATCATGTTTAATTGTGCTGTCTGTATTGCCCTCTTCATATATTCTAAGAAAGTATCATTTAAATGGTTTGAATTTATTTTCTTCACGTTTAGTTTTTGTAAAAAATGCTTTTCAAAATAATTTTTTTGAACTTAGTTTTCTCTCTTGTAAAAGAATTTATAATTGTAATATACCTGTTCTTATGTTACCATTATAGTAAATCATGATTAAATTCAAATAAAATTATGATTATTAAAGTAGAAAATATTATTCTTCATATATGAAAATCAAAATTTTAATTATGAAATCTTAATGTTCGTTAGCTTAATGAGGTGCTCTAGACCCTTTTCAAGAATTTTATATATTAACAAGAATAAAATCACATGATAATAACTCTTTCATATATATATTTTTAAAAATTTATGAAGTAAAAACCCAACCAAAATACATATAAGTGAAAACAAATTACATAAGAGAACTTGTGGGGGTATAAAGGTCTCTTAAAAAAAGATAAATAACATGTTTGAAATTTTCTGAATTAAATTTAATTAAAATATTTTAATAAAATCTTATATTTGGAATTTTTTTTAATTGTTAAGAATTGAATTCTAAATAGAATTCAATCTCTAAAATCATTATAAAAATAAATAAGAGATCAACCCTTCTAATTTACAACTAAAAAAAATTAATGTTAAAACTAATTTTTCTAAAATGTTTATTTTTTAAAAAAGATGAATATAATAAGAATAATATAAGAAATAAAATGAATTGGATTTTATCTTATTCAAATATGTGAATTCAATTTAGTTATCAATCAAATTTGAGTCAAACACTATAATTAAATTAAATTAAATTTAAGTAGAGAATTATTCCAAATAAATTGTAAAGAAAGTTGATTTATTAATGAACACACTAAATTTAGGGCAAGAAATTAGAACCTAGACCTGGGCCTAAATTGTAAAGAAAGTTGATTTATTAATGAACACACTAAATTTAGGGTAAGAAATTAGAACCTAGACCTGGGCCTTGCTAAAACTAGGCATGGCCTTAGCCTCTTAAGTGAAGGATATTTGAAACAAAACATGTAGCCGTCTTAAAGGCCTGAAACGCAAATAATGGTAACGATTTTAGATCAAGGGGATACTCCTCTGTAGCATTTGATATGAGACAGTAAAGTTAAGCATGAAGGACTACTTTTTCCATGGCTGACAAGTGAATTCAAGAGCTTTTCAAAGATGCAAAATCTCTGCAGTGAACAATGTGACCCTTTTATTTCCTTATTAATTTTTATGATCCAATTTAGCTCAAATACTTGAGTGAAAATGGCCTAAACCATAGAATTGTAAGTTTAAATGAAATGTTTTTCTTTCATTCTCTGCTTAGCTTACTTTCTACGTCCTTCTTGCTTATCTGTTAACTATTTAATTTCATGTTTCATTTTTGAAGGAGTACCGGAAGATAGAACCATGGACTTTCTTCCAGGTTTTTCTGAAATACGAGCTGCTGATATACCTAAGGAACTGCTCCATGAAGACGCAATACCAGGAATCCCAGCAATGTTGTATAAAATGGGAAAAATGTTACCACGAGCAGCTGCTGGTGTATTAAGCTCGTGGGAGAAATTAGACCCCGATGTGGTGAATCAGCTCCAGTCAAGGCTTCATAATTTTCTTGAAGTTGGTCCCTTAGTGCTGACATCTCCAGATCCTGTTGTGTCCGATCCACAATGTTGCCTAGAGTGGCTGGACAAGCAGAAACGAGGCTCAGTCTTGTACGTTTGTTTTGGAAGTATGATAATGCCACCACCTCATGAGCTAGCAGAGCTAGCAGAAGCACTAGAGGAATGCGATTCGCCATTTCTATGGTCATTTAGAGAAAATCCTGAGGCAAAATTGCCTGAAGGGTTCTTAGAAAGGACTAAGGAGAAGGGAAAAGTAGTCTCATGGAGTCCACAGTTAAAAGTCTTGCAACACAATGCAACTGGAGTGTTTCTTACACATGCTGGATGGAATTCGATTTCAGAGAGTATTGTTGGATGCGTGCCCATGATTTGTAGGCCTTTCTTCGGGGATCAAGCCTTGAACACAAGGACTGTAGAGGCTATATGGAAAATTGGTGTTGGGATTGAAGGAGGGACGATAACTAAAGATGGAGTAACCAAAGCTATAAAACTTATTTTGTCAACCGAAGAAGGAGAAAAAATGCGGAAGAACGTTGAACACCTCCAAGATCTTGCTTTGGATGCAGTGTCAAATGGCAGCTCTTCGAAAAACTTCGAAGCACTGCTTGAGGTTGTCACCAAGTAGTTTGAGATGAAAATTCCAAGAAATTGTTTTTCCGAGGGTAATATCATGGAGTATAAAACCATTTGTTTTTCGAATTTACGATTTACTTGTAATTTGGATTTTGAAGTTTATGTTATGGAAGACCTCGATTTTGAAGTTTATGTTACTAGTAATTCAATGAATCCTTTCTTCTTCTTCTTTTGAACTAGAAGGGAATGATTCCTCAAGTGGATGTCCCTATTCCATATCCTTATGGCGATATGCTTTCAACTCTCAATTATGTATTTTCGTTTCAATCACAACAAAATACATAGTAGACTGTGTGGGAGCATAAAATCTCTTATGCCAATTTTTAATCAAAGTCTTGCTGTTGAGAAATTTGGGGTTTTAAGGTGTGTGTAGTTAGGGATTTTTAGGTACTATTTTGTAAGTAAGTAATGGGTTTGTGTTGATGGATGCATCTTTTAGGTTTTTTTTTTTTTTTTTACATGTGTATTCAAGCCAGTTTACATGTATTTCAATTAATTCCACGGGTTTTAAAGTTAGTGACCATGTAAGCCTCCAATGACTATCATATTAGTAATTATAGATCTCAAACCTTAAACAATAAGGTAAGTTAACCCCTTGATTCTAAATTCTTACCATTGAGCTATATACTAAATGATTATATTTTTAGGTTTTTGTTTAGGAATGAAATGGGGGTATTTGAATTTTTTTTATGTGTATTTTAATATATTTAAATAGAGAAAGAAAGGGATAACATTAGATTAATTTTTTATTGGATTTAAAACCTTTGATTTAATTGTAGAAGAGAAAGAAATTGTATATCTGAATAGAAAAATCATGTTTAAGGAATGAAATTCTATATTTTAAATATATTATATATGTGAGTAGTTTGGTCATTTTGTTATGTTTGAAAAAAAAAAGTGATTTAAAATGTAAAATGGTAATTTTTCAAACTAAAATAGGTGATGCTAAATATAATTTTGCCTTAATAAAATTATAAAAACAAGTGATACTATAGTATTTATTTCAAAAATCAAGAGTTATTGAGAATTTGGATTTGAGCAATTTTTTATTTATAAAATTTTTTATTATCCTTTTCTTTTAGTTTTAGGATATGAAATATCTAACTAATTTTAATCAATAAAAGGATGAAACATTGATACCAAGAATTAGAAGGAATAAAGTGCTATAAAAATGAAACAAATGTTGGTTTAAGTATTTTAAAAACAATATAAACATAATTATAATGATGAAAACAATATAAAAACAATATTATAATTAAATTATTAACCAATTATACATGATGGGTTAAAGAATCCAGAAAGTACACCGGCAAAAAGCCCATGAAAAAACCTAGCAAGTCCAAAGTCCAGACCGCTAAATTATACTAATCAAGCAGGTGCGGCAATTTAATGTAATATAATTTCCTGGCCGACGTCGAGCCTGCTGTTATCTTGTTGTCGATTGTATAACACCCTCAAATCCCTGCCTTTAATCCCTTGATAGATGTTGACAAATCATAAATAAAACCCTTCATACTTAAATAGACAAAAACTTTCTGTGACATGCAGCTCAGTAACTGGAAACCAAGAGACTTCAAAACACAGAAACCAGAGGGAAGAAGATATATAGAACAAGTGGGAGTTGCACTCCCACGCCCAAGAGCTTACCTCCTAATGGGGTGAGGAAGGGAAAAACTACAGAAACTTAAGCAGAATTAATGGAGTGATATCATTTATAATTAAGTTGTAGCCAAGAGAACTGCTTATAGATGACTTAAGGAGCCAAGAAAAAGTTCAAATCGCCTTTTCTTTCTTGCATGTGGGGATTTTTCATCTGTAAATTCATAGCACATATATAAAACTGAGCTGCATATACAGCAGGAAATAAAGCAACAGAAACTTTGATATGAAAATATTCTGAACAGGACATTACTATTATTATTCACACAATTTACAAAACCTGCAGCCAATAGACTTCTGTCTTTCTTCCACATCTTATGAAATAAGCTCATACTACTCCCGAATATTTCCTTCTGTGTTTTTTGTTTTTTTGGAGATTACATATTATAACCTAATTCATAACCTTGAAACATCCCTTCAGACTGAAGAACAGAAGTGGAATCCCAAGAATTTGAGGAGGCTGATTTTGTCTCAAAGTCATTAGACCACCAATTCATGCTGTCCCTAGAACCATTCATTTCTTTGAAACAATCAAATTCACCAATCTGATCCCCCGGTGCAGTAAGACCTGATGTTTTGTTGTTGAGAAAGTTTTCGAGCTCAGATTGGAAATTTGAGACAGGCTGGACCGCTGCATCAGATTGGTCTGCCATGCCTGCTCCTGGCACAGTAGTCAAGTCCATTACATTTTTACCATTGGTGAAGGGAAGAGGACTGTCCGAGGATGTTATAACATTCAAAGAATTCTCCAAGCTGACTACGTTTGAATTGCTGAATTTTGGCTGACCTTGTTGAAGTGTGTCGGGATCCACTAGCTGCCCATAGATATCAACCTTTTGCGCATCCCCTTGTTGAGTACTGGGGAAGGCATATTGCATAAGAGGGTTAGAGATTTCACTCAAAGATTGAAGGAGAATCTTCTCTTGGAAAGGATGCAACTTGGGCCACAGTGCAGGATTGTTGTAGAAAGAGATAGGGTTTTGAAGGCTTTGAAGCTGCATATGCAGCTGGAGCCTTTCAAGTGCTGAGTTGCTCAAGGCCTGTGAAGATGAGCTATCTTCTACGCCATTGGCATCTGGATTCGTGGATGATAGCCGATTGTTGCTAGATTGTTTGCGCCTTCCAAGTAGCTTCTTCTTCAGTCTTGTGTTCCAATAGTTCTTGATATCGTTATCTGTTCTTCCCGGTAATTGTGCAGCAATTATGGACCACCTATTTTAATTGCACAAGGAATTTGAATTATATCATTTGTCACTCCCAAGAAATAATAAAAAAAAAAACGAAGAGGAATCCAAACAAAAGAATAAACCCTACAACTAAGATACGAATCTGCAAGATGGAATTCGCTATCTTAAGCACTAGCATCATTGACAAAGAAAAAAAGGACAAAGCAGTGCATGTTCAGTTATATGGGAAAAACTGAGATAGAGAGAGAGAGAGACGGTACCTGCTGCCAATACTTATGTAGAGGCTGCAGATGATATTGTCTTCTTCTTCAGAGAATCCACCATGCTTGATATTAGGCCTCAAGTAATTCAACCATCTCAGTCTGCAACTTTTTCCGCATCTCTTAAGCCCTATGATCAAATCAATTCCATCAACAGGTCAAACAAATAATTCTAGTTCACCTCCTAAACAAAAATCAAAGAGAGCTAGTCTTGAAAGAACATATTTCCTTTCAGAAATAAATAAATATATATATATATATATATATATAGAGAGAGAGAGAGAGAGATAGAGATAGATATTTACCAACTTTTTGAGGAAGTGCAATCCAGTTTCCTCCAGTACCAAACTGGTCAATATAAGCCTTAAGCTTAGCATCCTCTTCTGGTGACCATGGTCCCTTTTTCACATTGTTTTTATCACAACAAGGAGCTCGACCCATCTCTCTTGCTACGCTTTCTTCTTATTCTCTTTCTCTAAGCAAGAAACTATTTGAAAGCTGTCTAAGATTGTTGGGGAAGATTGGGAAAGGATGAACCAAGATTTATAGGCAGGAATAGTGGGTGATGTTATGCTTATTACGACAAAAAGTCTTACAACTCACCCTCCCCTCTCCTCCTCTTAAAAATTCAACCCCCATTTCGTTTTTCTTTAGGGTTTATTTTTCTGCTTGCTAGGTCTCTAACTCTCTCTTCCTTTTTGGATTAGTTCGCTCATCCATATTTAACTATACATGCAACTAGACAAAATGCAACACAAATTTCTTCTACTTTATAATTTTATATTACACTACTTTTTTTCCAGGTTGATTAGTTTATTGTTTGAACACATTGTGCTACAGGTAAGTATCATAAGAAATATCCTCGAAAGGTTCCATTATTATCCACCTTAAAATATTAATGTTCTTGCTAATAAGGCAGTAGAATTCTGTGTACTAAATTATATTACAGGCCATCATTTTATGAATTGAACCTGTTTCGAGTGTCGCGATTGACTTGCACATGTTTATCTTAGAAGTTTCATGGGATGACATTACCTTCCTGGAGAACTGCAATCAAATGGTATAATAAGAGCATGTGTTGGGACAAATAATGTTCTGCTATATATATATATATATATATATATATATATATATATATATATATATATATATCTTGAGACCTTATCTAACAGTTTAAGTTATTAGATTTAAATGGTTCTTTGACATGGTATCAGAGCCTTAATAACCAAGTAGTCAAGAGTTTGAATTTCACCACCCTCATTTATTTGATAAAAATCAAGCACAAGGTAATGTGAGCATGTGCAAGTTTCAAGCCCAAAAAACTTTCATTTGAGAGGGTGTGTTAGAAAATAATATAAATCAAATCTTGAAATCTTACCTAAAAGTTTAAGCTATTAGGTTGAAAGTAGCTTTTTGGGCAAACTAAATAAGGATACTGCTAATTACCATTTCACCTTTAACTAGGATTGGAATCAAACTTGATGCTAGAGATTTTGCTAAAATGTGTAGTCTTATGATAATGAGTATAATTTTTAATTTGATTGTTGAATTGGACTAAAATTTTATAGGATTTTAGAAACCCTATTTCACATGTGGTTAAAGTTTCGTAGCCATTAAAGGTAAATAAAACCCCCCAAGTTAGGCCCAAAAGTTACTATTTAGGATTTGTATTTGCTAGTATATAAGTAGCTTTTGACAATTGTAATACTCAGTTTTTATTAGAGAGAATATTGAGTAATAAAAGTTTAAATTAGGGTGCTTATGGTTGAAACCCTTTTTTCGACATAATTTTATCTTTTCATACTTGTTGTCTTTCTTATGTTGTTTTTGTCTATATTATTTGGCATTGGAACTCAATGATTATTGGTGGTTAGTTTTTGTATGTTATTGAGTAACCATGGTTGAAAGAAATTGCAGAATAGAGCGTGCTTATATAATAAATAAAAATGATGAGATTCCCCTTATAAAAAAAAAGATGTTCAAGAAATAATGATAGAAGATATGCTAAGATCTAAGATAGATTATAGAATTAACTTGTTAGTTGGTGAAGATGAGGAGCTTAAGAGATTGCAAGAAAATTGATCATAGATCCATGACGAGCTTTGAAAACCTATTTTAAAGGCACAAGCAGAGGAGACAACCTTTTAATCTAAATAAGTATTATGAAGATTTAGGGTTTTGGATAAAACTTTCTAAGTTCATAGAAACCTTATAGATAAAGGAGTTTTATCAATTAGTTAAATGAAGTGGAGAGGATATTTAAGTGCAATTAAGTCATAAAATGAATAAGGACAAAGCTAGTTAATTTCCATTAGATTGAAAGGTCGAGATTCTGCTATGTGGGAGCAATTGAAGAGGTCTCGAGAAAGACATGACAAATAGAAAATTAGTGATTGGGAAAACACGAAGGATCACTTTCTTTTGTTTTGCGAACACTTCGGATTTTTACTAATGAATCCATATATTAAGACAAGGTGAGAGGATTGTTGATGAATACATGGGTATGAAATTGTGATAAAACCATGGAATCTATAGCAAAAAAGAAAAAAAAAGAAGCTCAATTATAATGAACCAAATATTGAAGGCTGAATATGAGAAAAAAAAAATTAATTAAAAAAAAAAACACTTAAGTGAACCTATATTAGTGGTCGGCGTAATGCCTTGAGGCGGGATAAAATTTTATAGATAAAAGAAGAAAAAATACTTATATATATATATATATATATATAGCGAACTTAGGCAAATCCTCTAAACCATGGTTAATCTTGTAAAATCATAACTCGTGAAATCTCAAACTTGAACTCAAGCAATAAACCCAAATCCCTACAAATTTAATTTTAAATGATAAAATTGAAAAGAAAAAAAATCAAAGAAATAAGGACCAGACATGAAAAAAAGAAAAAGAATGAAATGAAATCTCAAGAAATAAATAAAATTTATAAACCATATCAAATCAAAAAAATAAAAACAAAAGAATAGGGACCAAATAAAGGGGGTAAAATTGAAGAAAATTTCCAATTTAAAGTGACTTTTTCACATATAACAATTACAATTCAAAGAATAAGGATTGAATCTAAAAGAAAAAAAAATTAAAGGGCTACTATGATTTTTTTTTCATAGGCAGCAGGCAAACCGAGGTAGAGGAGAGAGAAATAAAGGGGGGAAAAAAAATCAAATTAGATAAAATTACTATACATGTATCACCCAATTAAAAAGAAAACACCAAGACACATCAAATGACACAACGAAACAAATATTTCCACCACCAAAGTTAGTCGCATGTGCCGTTTGAAGATAGTAGAGTAGCTGGTGCATGCCATCAACAACGTTTTTTTTTTTTTATATAATTATATTTATGTATCAAAAAACAACATCACCTCTAAGATCAAATAGTTATTGTGAAAAAAACCATCATGAAATGATAAATTAGCCCTTCAAACATGCTTTGAGAATTTTGATTCTAAAAGCGATAAAGTCATTACATTATATTTAAAAAAGTAAAAAATGAAAAAGACACATCGTCATAGTTAAGTGATATTTTGCTTTTAAGAGTATTAAAGTAAATTAAATGTATATAAAATTTAGAAAATAAAATTTAGGAACTAACAGAAGAAGCCCCTTAATAATTCTAAAATAATAAATAAATCATGTGAAATACAAATTTACCCTGCTGGTTAGTTCAATGGTTTTTATTTTTTAAGGATAAATACATAAATCTAGTATTATAATCCACAATGATTTAGGTCTATTGCACAAAACTTTGGCCACGGATTTAGTTTCTATTAGTTTATTTTGTTACATTTAAAGCTTATAGTTAAAATTATTATCACAAATGGAATTTATAATGTCATTTCAAACAATTTCTTGTTGTTTCCATGGAAAGGATTTTTAATAATTTTAGTGGTATCTACTATGGAGATACACCATTAAGGGTAATACGGTATATATGCATGCAACAGCACCGTAGATGGCGTCAAGTATAGTGGTGTTCCATTTAATCAAGTGTCGGTAAGAGTTTATACGGTTGCTTCTAAAATTGATATACATGGTGGTTCTATATAAAGTTAATCTAAGAAAATGCTGAACATATATAGAAAGGGATATTGCTTAAAATATCACTGAAAATTGAAAAAAAATCCTTTAGAAATTCGATGTAATTGTCTTAAAAAATGCCACAAAATCAATTTCTTGTATTAGTTATCAAGGAGTCACAGGAACAAGAGATGAGAGTACGTAACATTCTTCAAAGGGAGGTTAAAAGTGTGCGTGTTCATTTCTTAGAAAATTAATTTCCAAGAAAACGCACCTTCTTGAACTTGTTGTGGTAAAATTAAAAACTAAAATGAATATAAACTATGCCAATTAATAATATCAAGTAGGCACCAATAAATAGAACCTCAGAGCTTGAAAAAGACGATCAAAATGCCCAAAACAAATCTTCAAAGCCATTATTTATTACGATAAATTTATTTTAAATGACAAAACGAAGAAAAGAGAAAACACCTAATTAAAGCTTACTCCATGGCCCAAAACACAATAAATTTATATTACTTAAGAAAAGCAGACACCCAACAAAACTACAGGTGTCCTTCTTTCGAGAAGAACAAACCACAAGAGAGAAGGAAAAATATCAAGTTTAGGTTGATCAACGAAAGATTTTCTTGATCACAGCACCAGCAGGTCCTCATTATCTTAGAATTCATCGTATAATTGATATAATACTGAACCCTATTACGTTACAAGTTGGCTAGCTCTTTACTATAAAAAATAGAGGGAGATTGCTTTATTTTTAAACCAAAGGGAAGAAAAACCAAAAGAAGCGCAATAGAAAATTCAAGACTTTTTGAAGACGTACCACTCATTGACCTCGGTTTCCTAATTTAATATTTCTCCAAGGATTTTCTAGCAGGACAAGAAGAAAAAGGAGGCCAGGAACCAGCACCAGGCAGAAATAACAAGAAGAAAACTATCAAATTCAAAAAGCACTCACTCCCATTTAATAATATATTAACACCAAATGGACTCAGATCCTTGGGAAGAAGAAAACATGCTTCTGTTTGTCCTTCTCTCAACCCTAGAATCTCTCCATTGACGCTGCATTATGTATATTTCATCATCAATAACCCAACCTTAAGACCCTCTTTAGTGAGAGCTGGTAAGGGGGTGGTCCTGGCGGCAAGAGGATAAACTTGGATCAACAGTGCCTAAATACAATATAAGATTCAATCATTGATTGGTGCTCCAAGTCCATTACGCGAAGGAAGATTTATAATTCTACAGCACCAGTTAGGCCTCGCGTTTGAACTTGAACAGTACAGTACTCATGCAAGTATATATGTCTATATATCCATTGATCCTACTCGTACAGAGCCATAGTAAATAAATATTCGTAGATATAATTATTAATCTTTTTGTTGGGTCGCAGTTCTCTTCCATTCTTGATAGTTTATGTTCAGTCATCAATAACGTTCATATATTTTTTCTAATTAAGAATAGGTTCTTCAGCTCCTCATCTTGATTAATGTTTCTACGGTGAATGCTTTTTATTGATGGGTGATGTATTGAAATTGTTGAATATATATATATATATATATATGAAGGATTAACTGGCCAGTCCATCTACCTCTTCAAATTATCCAAGTAAAATGAAAAGGAAATATTAAACTATATATGTACAATAATTTAATATTTCCTTTTCATTTTACTTTTACTTGGATAATTTGAAGAGGTAGATGGACTGGCTTGGTAATTAGTTTAAACCTTCATATATATATATATATATATATATATATATAGAGCATCGCCACACTGAATAGAAACTTTCAATCTTGCGAAATTTCTGTGTTCGAGTCTTTTTTTTACATTAAAATGTCGATGAGTAATCGTTATTTCTATATATGCCATTAATACCCGTGCTCAAAAGCTACCATCTATTGACTAAACAAAGTACCACACATAGGGAATAAGTTGTAGTTCAATTGACATTAATGTTCTCCTCCTATAAGTCCCGGCCGCTCCTCCTCTCCCCCTTCCCTAAAGGAAAAAAAAGAAGAAAAAGGACAACAAAACAAAAGGCTATTGAATCATTTTGCTAATACGAATAAAAAATGATGTTATAGAAGACTAGGCAATTGACTTTTGTCCTAATACAACCGCCATTAAAGCCGAACACGAGTTGTGGCAAATACCAAAATAATATCTTTAACTTAAAAGGTGATTGCCGTTTCAATTATTGTAAAGGAAGAAGAAATAACGGTGTTCATGTTACTTTTCCAAGTCATGATGCTTGGTGCCTTCCTTTATTTATTTAATACTGCACCTAAGTTAACCTCATTTCGTTACAGTTAAAGATAAGATTAATTGAGATGTTTCCTCGAATTAGGAGAACAGTGAAAACCCAAGAAAGATCAAGCATATAGCGTCACCCATGTTGACAATGATATTCTATTGGTGGACTAATACTACAACCCTAGCAAGCTAATGTATATTCACAGCATTCTTTGAATGAGACAGTAATGACTTGATCAACCTATAATAATCCTAATTAGCCATGCGTCAATCTGCACGTCATTATCTCCATGCACTTTCTGTATAATAATGCAGAAACGCTACAAACAGACGCAGTTGCTGAGCTCAAAGTGGGTCTCTGCCCCTGTCTACAAGTTAAATTGCTCGTGAACATTGTCAACCCTCGTTAATTATTTCTTTCTTCTTTTTTTCTTCTTCTTCTAGTAACAAACCATGGATATTGGCGTCCAAGAAACTGACTCGGCTCTTAGCACCTGGCAATGCCAATCGTATCAAGAACATTTTTTTTTAAGAAAAAACTTTCGTTTTGCATGCACAAGTGGCAATTAATTATGGGGCCTAGGCGGCATGATTTTAGTCGAAATAGCAGAAATTGATCCATTTCACACGGGGATGCGAAGAGAAATTAGGTTGAGAAATTTAGTGGAAACTTCGTTTTAGAAATCAGAAAATGAGTTGAAACCAAGCGCTCTCGATCGTATTCAGAAAAAAAGAAGAGAAAAAATCAACCTGCCGCCTTCCATATCCCATATTGAAGAGTTCATATACATATTAATCCAAAAAATGAATGATGTAACTTTTCTATAAAAAAAAGACAAATCAAATGATGAATTGTGGGATCATATGTATCACAACAGAAATTACAGTATTCAATGGAACATTTCACCTCATATCATAGAGATCTATGAAAATAGAGAGATGGATCATGGCAAGTTCTTTCTCGTCAAAGCAGAAGAAAAGATCAACTCCCCCCCCCCCCTTTTGTTAACATGCCCTGAAACGATCAGAACAACAAGTTTTGTAACCTACAATATTCTGATTGGCCCTTCTTTACTGTGGCCTAGGAACCTCTGTATATGGTCTCTACCAAATGCAATTGCCTTGAGATGGGAAATAGTGTTGTTGGTATCTTACGGGCAAGTACAAAGTTTGACTTCACAAGAAAGTCCACGACATAGCCGCGTGTTAGGTATAAGGTAAGGAATAGTTTTGTACAGGGATCGGAGTCAGGTGGGGGACGATGGTGTCACATAATTTGACCCTATGGATCTTCCTCTAGAGAGAGCAGCTGGTGGTTTGGATGTCACTGTTATGCTTCTTGACTCGGTTGTTTTAATCATTAGCAAGCAAACTACTAATAGATGTCTCACAAGTAATATATCATATGTATTTATGGAGTCAAAAATAAATTAAATCAAAACAAGGTTATTTATTGTCTAATCAAACATGAGTTAGTACGATTGGACCCACAAAACTCTCCTGGTTCAGAAACATCTTGCTGCCTGAAATATACTCTGTCTGGTCTTGCGTTTAGACACCCCAGCAAGCGAACCAAGGGTTCCACGATGTTACAGGCAAGAGAAGGATTAAGAATGAAACAGCAAGAATTTCAGATTTTTGTAGCAAGACGTTACATACTTTAGCCAAAGATTTGTTAAAAGTTAGAAGAATGTTATTTTACACATTAAAGAATTTTATTTTGATCACTAATTCTTGCATCTAAAATGAGACGGACTATTCCATAAAGAGTGAAAAAATAGTTAAAACTTTTTTTTTTTAATTTTATTTTTCATATAAAAGCTATGGTTGTATTTAAACATCAATTTATTAACAAAACCTAAAAAATATGTGTTTAAATGTTGAAATAATGTATTTTTTTATATATAATAATCGAGAGTATTATAAAGAAAATGGCTAAAAATATAGTAGCCTAGTATATAGAAGTTCTAGCTGAAAAGAAAAGAAAAAAAAAACAAGCTTTAGAGGTTTCGAAACAGGGGAAGAAAAATAGGGTGGCAAAAGAGAAAATACAATTGATTTCAGCTCCTCCTTTCTTCAAAACCATGGCATCATAGCTGTTATGAACATCCTCGCCAGCAGAGTATGAAGAATTGGTATCAAGTCTCAGCCATAATGAGAAACTTCGAAGGACCAAGAAAAAACAGCTTTAAAAGTTTGGAGTATCATAATTAAAAATAACATCATTCCGATAAACCCAAAAATTCCACACAACGCAAGAAAAGAAAAGTTGTCATAAGAGATTCTGTTGTTCGCCTTTCACAATAGAAAACCATTGGTAAAACATATCATCAACAGATTTTGAGAAAACACTGTTAATACCCCATCATGAAAGGAATTTCATCCATAGATTCCAAGCAGAGTGGCAATGGATGGAAAGGTGAATTAAAGATTCCAGGCTTTTATTATAAATACATATTTTGATTCCTGAAGGGTGAGGAAGTCATACAGATCTCCAATGGACACTTTGTCTTGGACAAGAAGCCAGAGAAATAATTGCGCTTTTAATGGGGCATATTTTCTCCAAACTAAAGATTTGAATAGTTGGGCACCATCGTAGAGCAATCAATCCATCATATTGGAACAAGATTTTATTGTGAAAAGGCCATTTGTATTAATCATCCAAATATTCATGTCCAACCCGAAGCATAGCATAGTCTTGGATTCCAATAAGGATGTTAGGAGAAATAGTTGCTCTTGTTCAAATTGAAACAAAAAGTGAGGTCATTGCAGAGACCATGTCCAGATGCCGTTGATCCATCTATCAATGTCAGCCACTAAAGCATATTTTGAGGAAGATAAAAGATATAGCCTAGGGAAGGCTATTTTCAAAGGAAAATCTCAAATCTAATCGGAGATTGAAATAATATATCTTCTAAGTGGAAACTATAACTAACTTGAAAAATTAAAGTATTAAATTGGAAAATTTATTGAATGGAAAAGACTAAATTGCAAGAATAATAAGGATCTAGTTGGAAAAAAAAAACAAATTTCTAGGTAAATTCAAGGTAACCTGGACTAAACCAATTTAATCAAAGATTTTTCTCCATGCTAAAACACTCCTACACCATTCAATTTATATTGACAACTAGGAATTTAAATTTTAAAATATATTTGAATTCAAATTTAAAATGAATTCAAACTAGAAAAGATTTGGATTAAATTTAATTTACAACTTAGTTATAGCTTTAAACTTTAAAAGTTGTTATGCCATGTGTCAAGCTATCATTGACTAATGAACATCCAATGTCCATATCGCCCCCTCTTTTATTCATGTTCAAAACCATCCCACTCTTTTTCCTTATAGAAAAATTTATCCATAAGGTGAAGGTAGCATAATCTCCCTTAAGCTAGTCTTGTTTTAACCAGATTGCAACCTTGTTGTTTTGTTCATGCCATCAAACAAATAATTTATTTATTTTTCTTTATCTGGTGACTCATTCTTGATGGTCTAATACAATTTTAGTTTTGGACGAGGTTGTCCTTCCCGTTGAAAAAAGGATAGCTTTGAAACTATTTGTTCCTTCTAATGCAATCAAGCTTGTAGAAACGAAAGGTTCTGATTATTGGAGTGAGGATCTGACCCAAGCAGACAATGTGGATGGGATAACAAATGCTTTCATGAATCAATGGGACAGGTCTAAACCAAAAAGGAAGTCATTAACTCTCAACACTTTCATGAGGTTCATGCATCAGGTATTGAGGCTTATGGCCAAATTTGATATGGTTTACTTTGATGACATTATGATTTATAGCCCCATTCTATAGTCTTATTTAGAAATCTTCGTTGTTTACACTTTGAGAAATGAGCAATTGTACGTGAATCGTAAAAAATGTAAGTTCTTAATTAGTATTGTTTTTCTTATAGGCTTTATTGTTTCTATTGAAGATGTTTGAGATGATCCATCAAAGATTTATGCAATTATAGAGTGGCCAACTCCAAAGAGTTCTCTTATAAAAAGTGTCTAAAGAGGCGCACCTTTTAGTGGATAGATAAGGCTGAATCTAAATTTCAGTTAATGAATTCGAAAATGATTGATGCTTATTTATTGGCATTTCTAGATTTCAAGAAACGTTTTAAGGTAAGTTATGATGCATCCAGGTTAAGCATTCACAGATTGTTTTAACTAAAATAGGCAGCCAATTGCTTTTTTAGAGAGAAGTCTCAAGCATTGGCGACATTACTTAGTGTAGAAAGAGTTTATCTTAATCACAAACTATATAGCTCTAAAATATTAATTGGAAAGTATAAGTTAAGTCTTCAACATACAAAATAGGTATTGTTTTTATAAGATTTTACCTTTTCACGAAGGTATCATTTGGGCAACTTAAACAAAGTTATTGATGCTTTTAATTGTTGGGTTGCTCTACTCATTACTATATTTACCCAGGTGATAAGGTTTGATGCTTTCAAAAAGCTGTATTTGAACAATTTATCATTTAAGCAAATTTATGTTGAGTTGATGGATTGAGGGAAGCAAGATAACTTTATATTTGTAAATGGTTATCTATTATGTGGTTTGTAGCTTTGTATCTTAAATTACTCTTTATGGGAACATATCATCCATAAATTGTATTGTAAGGGACACTTAAGGCGAGATAATAAATTAGCCTTGGTATCCGTACATTATTATTGGCCTAAGCTACCAGGTCAGATATCTAGCTTTATGAAGAGATGTGTTAATTGTTAGAGGTCCAAGGGTGTCTTATCGAATGCTGGGCTCTACACTTCATTACTATTTCTTAAAGCTTTGTGGCTAAATGTTAGTATGGATTTTGTGTCGGGCTTACTTTGTACCGAACAAGCTATGGATTTTTTTTTTGTTTTTTTTTTATAAGTTTTCAAAGATGGCCCATCTCATAGCCTGCTAAAAGACCATGGATGTATCTTGTATAACCCACTCTACATCAACAAGGTGGTTTGTTTATAAGAAATCCCTAGGTCTATCACATTAGATAGATATGTGAAGTTTATAAGCAATTTCTATAAGAGTTTGTGAGGTAAGATGGGAACTTAATTGAACTTTAGTTGTGCATATTAGTCTCACAACATCGTTTTTTAGGACTGTTAGATCTTTTAAAATTAGGTTCTAAGCCCATATGCCACTGCTTAAGCTAATTTTGTTATTTTTCCTATGTTGTTTTAGATTTTTTATTTTTATTATGGTTTCATTTTATTTTTCATTAATGTTTTCGAGCCTTAGGTTGTTTTCTAGTGGATGTAGGTTTTCCTGGCCAATTTAAATGTTTGTAAACCTCTAAAAGAGGAAAACATCATATATTTAAATTTGGGATAATAAATTTGTGAATTTAAAGTTTATATCTGTAGTATTTTTCAACTATTCAATTCTAATATTAATGTGATATTGTTTTTCTACTTAACTTATATCTGCATCGCCTCCTCTCTAAATATTTCCTTGAAAAGAGAATTGAGAAATGTTAGATGTACTCGAGACCTAATAAGAAGCTCTAAGCAATAAGTCACATTCCTTATCCTTATATTTTAAATGGTCTATTGTATTTGTAAACTAACTTCTGAAGTTTTTTTGGTGCACACTTAATTAATGATATGGTTAGAGCTTAAGGTGCACCTAATTTCCCTTTTTAATTCCATTTCCTTCCTTTTTTGGTCTACTAGTGTTTTCTTTCTATTATATGTTTTGTATAAGTTTGCTTTGATATTTTGTTATAATATTGTATGATCTTTTAAGTTTTCCTTTTCAATTGAAGAAACCTATTTTATATTGATGAGTGCTTTCATAAGGTCATCATAGGTGGATGCCCCAAATCTAATATGCAATGAGCCTCCTCATTAGACCTTTAAAAATCTAACTTTATTGATGTTAATTTAGTTTGGTTGTCCACAAGTATTCTAGTTTTATGTTGATGATGTCTATTGACCGAAGTTAAAAGGGTATTAGGAGGAGATTCTACGGGCTTTTTTCTTTGAGTTTTAATGAGATGTTTTACCTTGGTTGACATGTGTTGTAATTGTTGAGCTAGTTCTTCTGAAAAAAAAATTTGTTTCATACTAGCAAATTTTTTCAGTAATTACAACATTCGGATTCTATCAGTCATGACTCGATTGACTTTGATACGAATTTATAACAAACCTAAAAATCAAAGCATGAAATTGGAAAATTTTATTGAATAGAAAAAAATTTAATTACTAGAATAATAAGGATCTAGTTGAAAATAAAAAATTAGGCAAATTCGAAGTAGCTCGGGACTCTAAGAACTAAACCAATTTAATCAAATATTTTTCCCCATGCTAAAACACTCATACATTATTCAATTTATACTAATAAGTAATAACTATGAATTTAAATTGTGAAAGAGACTTGAATTCAAATTTGAAAAGATTTGGATTAAATTTAATTTAAGACTTTGAACTTTAAAAGTTGTTATGACATGTGTCAACCTGTCATAAACCAGTGAACATCCATTGTCCATCTCATCTCCTATTTCATCCATGGTCAAAATCGTCCCATAAGTCTATAACAAAAACATGAGCTAGTCTCACATCCCATCCATGAGATAGTGGGGTCTATTTTTTCATATATTTGTTTGTTTGTCCTTTCATTTTTTTAACTGTAGTTATCAAGAAAAAAATTTAATTTTATCCTTCCACATTACATTAATTGATGATTGGGCTTGATGTTTTATTTGGTTATCCCATTTTTTTTGGGTTTTCACTATCTAAAAACAAATCTTGGCATTAATTTGGATCTTGATTCCGCTAAGAAGAATTTGGTTTGAATGTTTGCAAATAATTAAAATGTGAGGGGACTAAAATTGAAAGTGAGGTGAAATGGCAAGCATTATTAAAAAATAAAATATTTTTATTTTTTGGTCCTTTATTTCTTTTTTTTTTTTTTCAATTCAGCTATAATCATATATTCTCAACTACACGACTTAGTCTATAGCATTAGGATCCCTTTTTAGTATTTATTAGTGCAAGTAATTCTAAATTTATTTTATTAAATATATGTATTAAAAATAAAATTGGTGCTAAAAAACACATGAATATTCTTTTTTTTGTATTAAGAAAAAATTAGCCTGGCCTGTGACGTAACACGGGTAAATTATATAGTTAACAAAAACTAAAAGAGAAAGTGAATTCATTATTCACCTCCTCACAAAACATTGTTCATGATGCTTTGACTTGTTTTACTTTATTTTTTATTTTTAATTTTATTCTATGATATTAGATTTATTGAGAATTAGACTTCATAATTTATTCTAATTTGTTTTCTATGAGGTTATCTTAGTCTTATGTTCCAAATCATAGATTTAACGGGTTAATCGTGGTTAACTCAAGTTTTTTTGTGTTTTTTTAATTGAATTTTTTAATTCATACTTTAATATTGAGTTATTTGATAATTACAATTCATAATTTGTTTGTATTTGCTTTATATTAGGTTATTTCAATCTCATAACTTGGATCGTGGGATTGACAGGTTGGTTTGAGTTTGTTTTTATCCTTTTTTGTGTTTTTTTTTTTGTGTTTTATTGGATTGTTAAGGTCTCATAATCAAAAACATAAATTTAAGATATTAACTTGAATTTACTCAATTTAATTAAAAAATAAATATTGAACGCACAACATAGGAAATGATATAGTCCGAAGACTAATTGGATATCTGCATTTTAAAAATAAAAACCTTCAGATAGGAAAAACTGAAAAGGGAACAAAGTGAATTTATCGGGACCTAACGTCCCCAGATAACTTGTCCCGTTAAATAACACTCAATGGGGCTTGATACCCTTCATCCAACATTTTCTTTTCCAATTTTTCTGCCAAATGATTTTGGGAATCAAACAAGCAGGAACACTTTTATCGAATTATTTTCCAACCTGTGCCATTCTAATATTAACTCCAGAATAAACCTAGCTGAAAGACATCAAGCATAACAATTTTCCATGTCTTGAATCCTTTATGCAGGGAATGGGAATAAACTCAAGGTGGAAGCACATTCACTTGCATCCAACAGCCAGGTGAGTGTTAAAAAATGCGGAATATGGAAAGGCACAAAGGAGCCATGCATTTCACACTCGTGAAACAACACAGTTTTTCATTTTCCAATTTCTTTTATTTTGACTTAAACAAAATCCATGAACTACATAGATAAAATTAAACAATATAAATACAATAACAAAATGAACTAAGAAATGAGGAACATCTTTTCTAGTTTCATCAACTCGTACTTTGTTTGCATGAGCTGGATTGCACATATCATGGTGATAATGCAAGTACTTTCTCATATGTTAATCATGTACATTTTACATCTCCAGATCATATATTGAACATATATAAGACATGTCTGGGTGTGATTTTGAAAGAACAGAATTAAGGCAATGCAAAAGGTTCATAACAAATTGTTCCAAGTTTCATCCAAAATCAAAGCATAATACAACGTTCTCTCACTCAAGATATAGCTTGGAACTCTTTGATTATGATTTCACTTATATATACACGTCCTCCTCATAAAAAACTTGGTCCAACATCATATAATAGTAGAAATTGCCCAAGGTAAATGACTTCAATCGATTCGAACAAGTAGAAACCTGCATGAGAAAGTTAAAATCACTTTGTTTCCATAGAGACCAATTCATGTGAGAGGAGTGATCCAGAATTATTTGATAAATGAATAATAGATTCATAAGTTCTGAAAGGACAACTTACATTCCGCTTGTACATCCACAGCCCTCTTTGTATAATGTATGTTTCCAGGTAAAATCTGGTGTGCTTATAACTGCACTCTGAAAAGAACAATCCTCGTTCATAGCAACATTAAATAAAAGATTCATGATTGCATAATAATAATATTAGCCTGGAAATATTCCAGAACTAGTAAGGTGGCATTAGACGGAGAAATCTTTTTTATTTATTAACTTTTATTTCCCCTTTTTTTCTGCCAATATGAAAATCAAGAAAAGAAAATTGACCGCCTCAGAACTGGAATTATTTCACGTTGATTGGAGCAGCCATGTTCCGCAGTTTCCGAGAAATCTCTGAGAATGAAGGTCTCTCTGATGGATCTGAGGACCAACAACTTTCCATCAGAGATTTCCACTCCGGATCACACCATGTGGGAATTTGAGGACGTAATGTGTTGTTAACAATTCCTCCTAAGAATCAGAAGGAAGAAACAAGCAAACAAAGAGCAATCAAATACACAAATAAATCACGGCATAATTTGACATAATTAAAGCATAAATATCTCTCGCTTATCAATGTAAAAAAAAATAACAAGTGCAAAATTCAGAGCAGCCATATGCATAAACAGGTATTCTAAACACTTATGCAGATATGACATGGAATCTCCTGATGCATTGACTTAGCTACTAACTCAAAAACTAGCATGGAAAATCTAAAGATACATGCTTCCACTGAAGAGTTTGGAACAAACTTCAAAAACCTATGCCATAAACATTTGGGCAAGCTAGAGGAAAAATAAATTAAAGAGCACCATTAAATTTAGAAAAAACTTAAAATGCAGGATAAACATAAGCTTTCAATATTTCTTGACAACTCGTCTGCTTTCCAGTTTAGGTTGTGAGGTTTCTTTGTTCACAACAAGGATTACTGTTTCCCACATGAATAAATTAGTCCAAGTCTGATTTATACCCACACACACACACACAAATATATAACATCAATTCAGGTCCAACACTAGAGTTGATTCACATGACATAAGAACAGATCATTGACATGGTACATATAAATCTTAGAGGTCATGGTGCTCCATCTATTTACAGCCCACATCTTTCTTCTGATCTCAAGGAATATTGTCAGTAGGTACCTATGATCTTCAATTTCTCTTTCTCACAGTGTGAGCTACCAGCAGTTCTAAAAAGGACTATGGGAATGAAAGAATAGAATTAAGTATTCTTCCTCTCATCGACTGGTCACTCATGCTGAGACTAAAACAGAGTCCGTTGATAGTCACTAGTCATCCATCAACACAGAGTGCATGATGGACCAATGAAAAACTGCCCTTTCTAAAAATGTACCAGAGTTAGCTCAATATTGTTGAAATATCCAATAAACATAAATTAGAAATCAGAAACCCATTGGTTTACCCTATGAAAAGCCTGCTGTCAAATATCTAGAGCATCCAGGTCCCCACATGCAATTAAGGAAATGCAAAAGTCAAGAGCTATGTGCTTTATTATGTATTAAAGAGACATTATTCATAGTATTAGAGTGAAGTGGTTAAAAAGGAAAGATAAAATTGGAGAGCTATGGGATCTAAATCCCTGTTAAACTTAAAGACAATTTCTGTATAAAAATTAAAAAGCATAGCTAGGTAAGCTGTATGTAGTAGTGCTGGCAATGTCAAAGTAACATGTCCATGAAATACATGGAGTAAAAGCTAAAATGAGCATTAAGGTGAAAATTTAGATGAATAAAAAGATCATATAAAATGAGTATACGAGTAGGACGGTGGTGATGACACTCATTGAGAATAAATCAAGGGAGAATCATAGCAATTGGTTTGACAGTGCTCAAGAAAGGCACGTAGATGCTCCAATGCGGAAGAATTAAGCAGCTCCTACATCATCCTTGCATCCATGTGGTGCAGTTCAAGGGCTTTTAAGGTGTTTCACTGACTGATATACTCAGAGATTCAGACACTCTTTAGTTGTCAAAGCTTTGTTTCTTGTTCTTTTTTGTTCATTTCGATGGTTTCTTATCTCGAAATTTAAATATCTGTTCGCTTCTCACCAATACTACTAACTTTATCTAAAAACGAATTAAGCAGCTAAGTTTCCAGAGCAATTCAAAACACCATACCCTGTAGGCATCCAAAATTTTGACCCATGCCCAAATATGTCTTGAATTTGTAAAGTGAAGCCTGTACTAGGATATAACCTAATTTCCATTGGCTTTCCTGATTCTTCATCACCTAGATATTGCATGCTTCTTTAGTGTTCATGCTGCACAGAGACATGGTTATCCAAAAATACATGGTAACAACAATTCAGGTTCAAAGTCCTTTAATTTACACTCGACGAGCAAGACATCTGAAAACCCAGGTTAAAAGAATCTAATCTTCCATCCATGTGTTGATAAATGAACACTTTCCTATGAGTATATGGAAAAATAAATTATATTGCAATTGATATCCTTATTCATTATACAAAAACATGGATGCTTACCAATTATGGAGGCGCAATGCTTGTTAGCATAAGGTTCTTCTCCTGTAAGCAATTCCCACATAACAATCCCAAATGAATAAACATCAATCTACAACACAAGATAATAAGATGTTACTTCAACTAGCCAAGACAGGAAAGAAAAATTAGTTTAGGCATTTTTATCTGAGCATAATATTACCTTCTCTGTTACCATGTGGTTTTTGCCACTCAAAAGCTCAGGTGCCATCCAGGGCAAAGTTCCGCGAACACCACCAGAAACTAATGTGTGTTGTTTCACCTTTGACAAGCCCAGATCACCAATCTAAGAATGCAAAATGTGTTAGATGCCAAATTCACGCCCTTCAGAAATGATTACCATTATTAGAAGAACATAAACTACAACTTTGAAATGAATCAGCCAGGAAATCCATAGAGCTGAACACCAAATAAACATCAAAAGCTGAAAAAAACACCAGGCTTCAACTGCTGTCCACTTAATTACAGGAAGCTGGCCGTTAAAAGCACTTTAAAAAAAAAAAAAAAAACAGTGACAACACAGAGAAATAAAATGAATCATGGTTAACAGAAGAAGAGATTAACCCAAGTTTAGACCTCAGTTCTACAATCATTTCTATTTCAGCATACCTTGCAAACTGGCCGTTGCGGATCTCTCATATTTACTAACAGATTCTCACATTTCAAATCAAAATGAACAATGTTCTTCCCATGCAAATACTCCATTCCAAAAGCAGCATCCATAGCTATGATGAGTCTCTTGCGACGATCAATGGTTCTGTTCAAAATATTACAGTGTTACGGATTCTAACTCAGAATGTTTGTTTGTATACTATCTTTTTCCCCCAAGTAATTAAGTTTTAGTAAAGCAAGCTTCATTGACAGTTGACAAAGAATAAGAACTCTTCTAACAACGTGAGATAGAATATTCAAAAGTGCAAACTCATGACATCACCAACAGCATGGTTACCTGTCCTTCTTCTGCAAAAACTGTTTCAGAGATCCATTAACCATAAACTCAGTAACAGTTGCTAAAGATCCATCAGGGCCATCACGAACAATACCATAGAAAGAAACAACATTTGGATGGTGTAATGAACTCAATATCAAAGCCTCCTTCCAGAAATCTGCAATCTACAAAAGCAACATTAATGCAATAATTACCATCAATCAACAATTCACTACAATACAGTGTGTTCATATTAGTAACTATAATTTGGCATCAAATCCAAAGAGAATTATTGCAGGTGATTAATTTCATAAGTGAAAACTGTTTGAGATGCACAATATCAACTCCTCTCCAAAAAGATACACTATAAGGTCGTGGCATAATTGAATATATGCATAAAAAAATGGGAAAGATGAAGAATAAGAAACTCTCAAGAATCTGGTGAAGTTGCCATCAACAAGAGACATGAATGCATCAAATCTCCTATACAAGTTGTCAAATATGTATAATATAGTCACACACTAAAGGTTTGCTCCTCCCTCAATTCATACACAAGTATCAAAGAACAAAGAAGCAGATATTCAAAGCAAAACACAAACTTCTCGTTATAAAGGTCATGATTCAATTTCCCTTTTCTTTTGCTTCAAACAAACTAATGATGCCATTTTTACAGTTATTCTAGATAAACTTAACTCGCACACCATTTCCTACTCTTGCATATTTAGGGGGTGTATGGGAGGGTAGCGGTTGCAGTTCAAAGTATTTTTTGATCAGAAATGCATCAAAATAATATTTTTTTTAAAAAAAAAATCATTTTTGACATCAGCATATCAAAACGATCTAAAAACATAGAAACAAAATTAATTTTAAGAAAAACAAATTCAAATTTTTGAGAAACATGGTTTCAACGGCGTTCCCAAACACTGCTTTAAGAACCATGACCCAGCAACACCAAAATTACCACAAGTCACCCTTTAACACTGCTTTTAAGTACCACTAGCTCACATGCACATGCACATGCACAAGCACATGTAAACATTGCGTCACCTAAGACTAAGTCAATCTTCCAAAACAAGGCAATGATTAATAATATAAATGAAAAATTATCAGAAGAATATGGGTCCTACCAAGCGCTCTCTTTCAGCAGGTCTCCCAGCAAAGCAGCTGGCTTTTATTCTCTTTATAGCCACATCAGAACCCTTCCATTTCCCATGATGAACAGCTCCATATGTTCCACAGCCTAGTACACGAATCTCCTCCAAATCATCATTTTTTATTGTCTGGACACAGAACCAACCTATTGTTAAAAACACAACACACAAAACAAGAAAGTGTAGATAGCAGGGTACAATAAATAAGATGAATATGCAACATTAAACAAAACAAGCAAGTGTAGATAGCAAGGAACAATAAATAAGATGAATATGCAACATTAAAACACCAATGATGTGAATGTGACAGCAGGCGGGCACCTGCAATCCCCTTTCTATAGCTTCTGCCTCGGCTTTTGTCGGCTCAATTTTGTTGTTTATATTTTCATTGTCAGAGCTCAGCTCTGCTTCTTCATGAGTGTTCTGTTAGACATGCAACGCATTAGAAAAGGATAACATGTTGTGAAATGCATTTTGAGCAAATAAAAGTTCAGTTCATTCTCACCACAGCTTCAGGCTCCTTTTCATCTATTTCTCCTGATACTAAATCATTCTTTGCAGGATCAGCATTTTCTTCAACTCTAGCTTTCACCTCTTCAGCCTCTTCCAGTGCTGCCTTCTTTACAGAAGCAATTAAATCAGGTAAGAAACTCATACGGCCAATTGACAGATTTGGTTCTCCAAGGACAGCAGAAGGATCTTTTTCTCCCCCTTTCACTGTATCGCCACTTTCTTCAACTAACCTCAAGAAATTGGAATTGAGAGACTCAGGAAATGCTGCCTGGCCATTAATATCAGCAATCATATCCTGCTCCGGGCAAGGTACATTTGGCACATCCAAGTTTTCAACCTTCCCTACACCATTTGCGTGATTTTCTATGCCAAGGACGATCTTTCCCTCCATCTTTGATGCTTTGGTAACAGTGTTATTACATAACTCAGGGTTGTAACCAGAAGCAGCTATATTTGCAGATGAGTTTAGCATTTCATGCGGGAGTGTTGGTCGAATGGGTTCTGGAGGAAAAGACTGCTTATTTTCTAGCCCATAAGTATTTGGATTCAATTTCAACATGTGACCATAAGAATATTCCAAGGAAGCTGTCCCATCAAAAACAAGCATTTTCTGAGAGGAGTCAACCCAGGGTTGCTGACTATCTATGCCAACGCCATTCCTTTGACTACCACTAAGAAATGATGGATTAACAGCACCATTTATCTGCAGACCTGCACTGGACGCTTCATAAGGAGTTCCATTCACTGGATTTTGAACATTTCTCCGTAAAGTCTGTGGATGTGCATGTCCATGTGGCAATGAATGAAGATTCTCTGGCCCATAAGCGCAAGGAAAATTGCCATGCTGTACTGAACGTTCTTCAGGAGGTGAAACGTGTAGGTTGTGGACAGCAACTGCACCTTGATCGTGAAAAACATCGTTGCCCAATTCAGGCCCAGGCTGGTGGTGCGAGGACATATGATGACCATCCACCAAATTTCCATGTCCAAGGGGATAATTCATGCCTGGACCATCTACAATGTACTGATCATTGAATCTTGTGGCTCCAGAGATATGTGTTCTGGCTTCATCAGTGCAGGGACTCAACTGATGCTGCACAATCCATCCTTTGTCATGGCCTTGAGTGTCATTGTAGACAGCTCGGGGATCATTCAGCTCTCTTGGATAGACTGGGTGATGCGCCTTTGCATCTGCGTTTAGCATGAAAGCCTCCCTATTCGGAGGACAGTCAGCACCTGGATTAGCAACCTGAGGGACTCCGTTTCCCATGCTGGGTTGCTCGAAATGCAGTTGATTTCTTGGGAAAGGCCCCCTGCAGTGCTCACAAACAATGTTCCCTTCAAAATTACCGGGACCATGCGGCAAGTTACCAGGAAAACCACCCTTATGACCACATACGCCTCCAGTAGGCATCCATACTACATTTTCGGAATATTGTGGCTGGTGGTCATAAGGGGGATGCTGATTTAGCTGCGACCGAGCACATTCTTCAAGCATTCTATCCATGCCTTTATCGGGTAAATCCCCAAACTGCATACGGTAACGCGAAGAAGGGGGTGAATTTGGAAACTCTGATAATGATCTTGGATCATGGTGTCCATGATGCCTAGGAGAATAATATGCAGGGCTCCATGAACTCTCCATTTCATTATACCTTGGAGCAATAGTAACATGATGCAAGTTGTGCTGTGATATTGGCATCTCACCACTTCTTTGGCTAAGGAGACCACCTTCAAGACTCAATCCATTAAAAAACTGTTCTTGTAAATGAATATCATCAACTGGACCAATCAAAGGGGAGTCAGCATGCTGCCTTCTAAAATCAGGCCCATCATTCAAATTATTCAGCGCATCCACATACCTCCTCTCGCTCTCCCTCCCATCCCCATCAACGTAATGCCCCGAACCATCTTGGTCTGTATTCAAAAACAGAAAAATCCTAAGCCTGGTGAAACCATCCCCAGATCCCAATTTCTCATACTCCTCCATCATGTTAGTCACATCATCATCATTCACAACCGAAACTAATGCATCAAGATCCTCATCAGGCTGCTGATACTTCAACACCATCGCCCCATCATAAAGCTCTCTCATTTTACTCATCAACTCTTCATAACTAATATCCATAGGCAAACTCACAATCCGCGTCTCTCCACCCACATAACGCAATTTCCCATCTTGAGGTCGAGGCATTATGCTACCTAAGAAACTACACAATAATTTAACACGGGGAGTATCATCGTTTGAACCAGGGTTGGAACCAGCTGTGGAATTAGTGGTAGACATTGGTGTATCCATGGAGTGAAAGGCTTGCTGGTTATCCACAGGATTAACAGTCTTGTTCAAGCATTCAATTCTTTTATTACACATGAATCATCACCTCACAACACATCAATACTAACAGATTTATCAGACTTGAATGCATACAATACTGATTCTTCATTAGGCAGCTCATAAAAAAAACCCTAAAATCATCAAAACCATCCATATCAGTAGTCGTTTCCAACTAATGCCACCACCACCCCCACCAATAAAAACGAAGAAAAAGAAACCCTAAATTAAATGTTAAGAAAACAAACTAAACCAGGAGAAACTACTGTTTTAAACAACTCGAAATATCAAAAAGAACCCTCCTTTAGGAACCCAGATTCGATCGTGTAATATAAAAGAAAAAAAAGAAGAAGAAGAAAGAAAGAAATCCTAGATTCTAAAAGAAAGTAAAATACCTGGTGAATAAATAGATAAAAATGAAAAATAGGGTTCTTCCAAGATTGGATTAAAAATATGTTGGTGTGTTGTGTGAATTGGTTTAGTGGGATTTCAGAGAAAGGAAAGAAAGAAAAATAAGGAAAAAATCGGGAGGGGGTATGGAGGGAGAGGCCTGAGGATGAGGGTTGGCTTGTGGTGTGACAGTGATGATGAGAGAGAGAGCAACGGCTGCTTGCCAGGTAGTATCACACGTGGCAGCCTCTTCCTTTTTGTTTTCGTTACTTTTCTTTGGAACATAAAGGTTTTTCAAAATGGAAGAGGCCACATTCTTGGAGATGGAGGGTGAGGGTGGTGGACAACTGGACACGATATGCATGCTGCGTGTTCAAAACTCCTCACCTTTTCACGTTATACGGAGCGTTTGTTGGTTGGAACATAATAATAATAATAATCTACCTCGCTTTTTTAAAGAGTGTGTAGGAATATGATAATATTTATTTTTAAGAAAACATTATTTAAAAATATATTTAAATAATTTTTTTATTTTTTTAAAAAAATGATAGTACATTTCAACAATTCAAAATTATAAATTAAAAATCTAAAAAATTAAAAATTCTTAAGAACATTTTTTAAATAAAAAAAAACATATTAATCTACTCTAATATTGGGTTTAACTTTTCTTTTTAATTTTTTTTCCTTTTATACTTTGATATTAGGTTAATTGAAAATTGAATTTTTTTTTTTTATATATATATATATAAGGTTATCATGATACTAAAAAAAAGTATTAATATAAGATCAATACTTGATTTTTCAATCACCTATTTTTATTATCATATAAATAAATAAATAATAATTCCAAACAAATAAGTTATTAATTTGAGTAGAGTCCACGATTTGGTTTGTCGATTTGGTGAGTTTAACTTTTCTTTTCTTTTTATTAAATTCATTTGTTTCAATATCATCCTTTAACATTTGGTTGTTAATAGTTAAGTTTCATAATTTGTTTTATTTTGTATTTTATAAGGCTATCATGATCTTAAAAAAAATCTTGGTATTGAATTTATGCTCGATTTTAAAATTGTCTATTTTTTTTATTAGTTAAATAAAAAATAGTTTTGATAACAAAACAAAGTATTAATCCTAATGGAGTCCATATGACTTGGTTTGTAGTTTTGATGCGCTGACCTGGGCAACCCAATTCACGGGTTTGGCGGGTTTACACATCGAATCCATTTTTTTCCTAGTTTTTTTGTTATTAAATTTTTATAATTATTTTTTTATTTCATCTTTTAATATTAGATTTATTGAAAAATAAACTTCATAATTTATTTTTGTTTGCTTTATCATGGTCTCAAATGAACATTTATTTTAGAATTAATGCTTGATTTTATAAATATCTAGTTTTCTATAATGTAATTAAATAAAAATAGTTTACAAAAATAATAGAGTTATTAAATTCAATGGAGTTCATGACCCAAGTTGCAGGGTGATTGGGGTCAATCCAATCTAGTGTCATCTCACTATTTTTTTAAAAAATAAATTTGTCTTGAAATTTTTTTAGAAGTTAAGCCATGATTTTTCTCGATCATCCAAGATATCTTTAAACCCATGAAACTGACCGATTCACATCAAATTAGCTTTTATATAATTTAATTGAAAACTAAATCTAGACAAGAAATAAATTTATTAAACATCACTGAATTTATTATCCATGTTATGATGTTGTATATCTTGATAACAATTATCTCTTAATTTTTTAATGTAGTTTTTAGTTAAAATTAAAGATTTTTTTTGCATTCATCATCACAAATAATTTTTTATTTATTTAATTAAATATATTTTCAGTTTATAATTAGATTTTTTTAAGTAAAAAAAAAAGTATGTTGAAAAAAAATTATAAGATCCAGACAAAGCACTAGCCACGTGGCTAGTTAAAATAAACTAAAAAAAATATGGTGAAATTATTGTATCAAAAACATCGTAACCCCAGGCACAAGGCATTGTGTGCTACGATAGTGATTTCACAGGGTTTTTTTTTTTTTCCAATTCTGGTCCCGACAGCAATCTGGTGTTGACTTTTGATAACGTGTCATTCATCCATTGAGTGACCCAATGAGCTCGTGGAATATTCTTCGCATAAACGACCTAAGATGTTCGATTCCGTGTAAAGGTCAATTCTCCGGTCCAAACCCTACCACACGCGCAGGCGTTGCCGGTCAATCTCACTCTGGCTTTCTCGTGAGAAATCACGTGGGGCCATGAACATGTGAAACCAGTAATAAAGTTCCAGGTGGCACAATGTATGACACGTCAGTCACCATCCTGTGAAGGGAATGGCAGTGGTGGTGTCATGAGATAGAGCTAGAGGACTCGAACTTTTGTGTACTCGCTTTCTTGTCCTTTCACTCGCAGTCTTCAGCTGCGTTCTTTGGTGACCACTGTCTCGTTGTAAATAAATATCCAAACCTCTTCTCAAGTATTTTCATTTATACCATCTTCAAAGGAGATTTTTTTTTTCCCCAGCTTTTGGCTCTTTCTGCAATTTGTGTCGTCTTTTGCGGTTTTGGAGACAAAAGCTCTTAGAATCTCTTTCAATTAGGTCATTTTCATATTCAATTATGAAAACTTTAATTTGGAGTTTATTAGAGTGAGCAATCTTTCGGGGTTGGAAAAGCATTTTCAAATCGAGTTTTATAAAAATTTAATTTTTTAATTTAAAATTATTTTTTTTTAGTTTCTGAATTGTTTTACTATGCCAATATCAAAAATAAAATTTTTAATATGAAAAAATATATTATTTTAATATGTTTTCGAGCGAAAAACACTTTAAAAGGCAACTATAACTACACTTTCAAACACTAAATATTACTATATATATATATATATATATATATATATATATATATATAATATATATATATATATATAAAGAATATACCAGAATGCCTAGGAAATTATCAAAAACTAGTTAAGGAAAATTCAAATATACAAGATTAGAAAATTTACAGTGTATTTTTGACCAATAAATACTTTTTTGGCAAAGAAAATTCAATTTAATGAAGAAAATTTTAAAATCAAATGTTTAAGGACTCAATTATAAATTTCTAAGGTTTAATTGAATTTATTGAAAGCTTAATTGTAAGAAAAAATAATTTTGGAATTTAATTTAGGCTTTAACTTGAAGAAATTAATTTTTAGGGGTTAAGTTGTAATTTTTAAGAGTTAATTTAATTAAATCAGGGGCTAAATTACTTTAATATTAAAGTTTGATAGGCAATTAGGGACTTGATTGAAGAAATTCAAAACCAAGGACCAAACTAAAAAAATCATGTGAATATATGGGCTTAAATTGACCAAATCAATGGCTAAATTGAAGAAATTGAAAGTTTGTTGGTCAATTGAGTGTCAAAATGCACAAATTCAACATTAATGACCAAAATGAAAGAAAACAACAGTCAACTTAAGGGCTAACAATTGAGTTTAGCAGGAGTGAGATTGTGTAATATTAAAAGTTTAGAGGCAATTATGAGTGAAATTAAAAGAAATTGGAAGAATAGATACTCGATCAAAATTTGTCAATCTCAAATTAAAAACCCTAAATAACTCGTCATTCAGACTTAATGAAGAGAATTTGAGTGACACGTTGTTTGGTAGACTAGCTTCCATTTAGACAATTTTGGCTTATTGAGTTAGCAACTTCAAAAGAATAAATGTAGAGTTACAAATCTTTAAATTGAGCAAGGTTACATCCAAATAAAATGTGTGCATCCCTTTTACCGACTTTAGACAGTCTCAGGTGATGATGATGTTAGAATTTCCCCGATAAAGTCTCGAAAGTGGGCAACTCAATCATCCATAATTGAAACATAATTGTACAAGAATCGACCTTTTTTTGTGTATTCACACATAAATTCAAAAGGTCAGAAATAAATTCAAAACCTCTCAAAACTCTAACAAAATCATATAAATACCCCTTAAGATCAAAAGGAGAAGGAAGGGAGAAATAAAAAGAAAAAAGAGAAGAAAAAAAAGGAATATATTAACAATAAACCAAAGTGCAAAAGTCTAAGAGTCTAACACAAAGATTTCCTAAGCTCTAAAAGGATAGTAACTTTGTGAGATGAAAAATTCCCAAAGAAAAACAAAATGAGACAATAGTTATTCTAGGTATATTTTCTTATCCAAAATGAGGCTCTTGTGGCTTGCTTGAGGTTTTTTTTTATATATTTATGTGTATAAACATAGAAAAAAGGTTTAAAATGCTTAACAAGTGATGTTGTATTCACCTTTTTTGTCGTGATCTTTATTTATTATGTTCTTTTTGAAGTTTTTTCTTATTTTTTTTATATAATAATGTTATTGTTTAAGTTGTTTATATATATATATGTGTGTGTGTGTGTGTGTAGAGAGAGAGAGAGAGCGTCGTTTTAGTTTTTGTTTAACTTAAGAAATACATGTTTAAGTAAGGATGTTCTTCTTAGTTATGTTAGGTCTGTTCATGATTAAAATAAGTTTAAAAAATTCAATTTTGAATCCATATTACACGAACATATAGTTTATTTCTAAGTGTGTTCTTCATGTTCTTGAAAAGAATATTGTCTTAACCCCGTGATTCAGATCAATTTTAGTCCATTTATTTGCACTAACCCTTCAAACAACTTGATTAAGCAATAATTTAGGGTTTATTTGCATCAATAACAAGTTTTAATGCAATTTAATCTTAGGGTTTTGGTTTTGAATCAAAACCCATTTTGAAAAAAAATCATGTTTATTCTTTGATGATTGAAGTGAATAAATGTTAGATTATTGATCTTTGCATTATTTTCAATATATAGGTGCCTTTTGTTTGACCATATCTGGTCTAATTTGGAGTTCATGTTGCTGGGTTAGGTTTGGGCATGTTTTTTATGTTCTTGGAAAGAACAACACCTTATACCATTTATTCGGACCAATTGTAGTCCATTTCTTTGCACATAACCCTTCTTTATGTGTAATTAGTAAGTAATCTAGGGCTTATTTGCATCAATAACAAGTTTTTGATGTATTTTAATTATAGGATTTTGATTTTGAACTGAAACCCAAATTGACAAAATCATGATGTTTAAATGATAATCGAAATGAATGGATGCTAGATTATTAATCCTTGTACGATTTGCATAAAGTATATGCCCTTGTTTTGATCGTATGTAGTCTAATTTGGGTTTAACGTTGCTGGGTGGGTTTCGATGTTCTTTGTTTTATTCATGTTCTTTATTTTTTTAGTGTTTGATTCGTTTTGTTCCAGAATCTTTGAGTTTTTTTTTTGTGTTTAATCTGGTTTTTTACTTTGGTTTTATTTTTGTGTTGTTTTCATATCAAACTAAGATTTTTTGTTTGTTTTATAGTCGAACAAAAAATTTCAAGTCAACCTGGTCAAGATAAGATTGGGTCAAGGGTTTAAGACCCTATTTTTTTTCCATCTTTTTTCTAAAGGATTTTTTTGGTTGAAGGGTGTGTTTGGCAAACACCCTTTTAAGCTTGTTTTGGTAGTTTTATTACAAAGAAAAATAGGTTTTTTCCAAACAAAGCCTATATATATCATGCATATGGCTAAATTCTGAAATTTTCATGCATATTTAATTTTTATATAAAACAAATTGTATTTTTATCATACTTTGAAAAAAAAATACGAGAATCAGTCAAAGGGTATCATAACTATTTTATGATTATCCGTTAAAACTTGATCTACATTTCAAAAAACACAAAAAAAAAAAAAAAAAAATTTAATTCATGAAATTATAAACTTATACATAAGATATATTCCCAATATTAAACATAAAAAACAGTTCATTTTATTTTTTATGTTTTTTCCATTAGAATGGTTATATTTTAACTTGATAAAATAAGGGCCTTCATATTAAGAAATACTTTTCTTAAATCCTAGATAGACCAACAATTAGAACACGCAACATTGTCTTAGTTTATATCATACAAATAAATAATGCAGCTTATCTCAGGTAAGACATATTAGAAGTACTAATACTTTTATTTTACGCATAGTTTTGAAACCCGACTCGGTCATTGACCCGGTCAAGTGATCGGGTCATGGGTCAAATGGGTTGACCCGGGTCAACCCAAAAAAACTATATAAAAAAAAAAAACACATAACTAATATTTAAAACAGTGATTTTAAAATCATCCTACCTGGTCTTCAAAAACTTGCAAAACACCTCCTCCAAATCAATCAAGGAACCACCACTCAAATCATCTTTCTACACAAAGATCACAAAACAACCAAAAAATAATCAAATAAACAAACAAAGAACACCCAAAAAGCCACAGCACAACACAGCACAAACACATAATCGCATTAGGCTTCATTAACCTTGATCATCTCATACACACCCAATACATTAACATCAAACCAAATCCACAAAACCCATTTGTATAAACACAAATTCAACTCAAAACACAAATAAAAATCCAATCATTTTATCTCTGTGACTAAACTTGCATAATTTGATAAGCCAAGAGAGAAAAAAAGAGTGAGTAAATTTGTTTTGCATACCTCAAATTTGGCTTCTGATTTGAATTTCTTTAATGTTTTAGAAAACCCACCGGTGTTTTCAAGATAATTAGCTATAGAGTGAAGCAAAATTGTCTTCTGTTCAGGCTTCAAAGTTTGAGATTCGGTGTTGTTTTCTTGTGAAGCAAAAGTGATCGGGTCTTCAATGTTCAGCGTTTTAGGATTTTAGTCTTCAGATGTCATTAAACGACGTCGTTTAATGATAGGAAAAAAAAAAATTGACCGGGTCTCACCCGGATCTGGCCGGGTGGACCGGGTCCCGGGTCCCGGGTCCCGGGTCGGCCGGGTCTGGCCGGGCCAATTCCCAAGCGGGTTTTGGCCTCTACCCGGACCGGTCCCATGCCCAGGTCGGCCGGGTCTCGGGTCGACCCACCGGGTCAGTCCGGGTTTTAAAACACTAATTTTACGCAATCAATCCTTTTACAAAACTTTAAAACCAGTCAGAGTTTTTAGTGACTAAAATATGAGATGGTGACTTTCATTTTCTTTGTTTTATTGATAAAAGACAGCAACTTATTGTCCTTTCTACTTATTATTCCTGATAATCTTGATACAGGAAGATAATTATTATCATACCGCACAAGTACGACGATATAAATCTTACTTAAATAGAGCTTGTTTCCAGGGATGGAACTCTGATCACAAGCAAGGTTGCTCCCATATTTCATAATGTTAAATACATTTCCTCACATAAAAACATCATTGCATTTCTTTAATATGATTAACAACATTTGACTAACTCAAAATAAATCATGCATTATGATTACAAAAGATTTGTTAAACTACCATTTCTCTATCGAAAAGTAAAAGCAAAAAACATATGAAAATTATCTTGTGAATTTGTGTTTGTCATGCGAATGGTGCAACATGGTTTCATTCATTTAAAAAATGGTTCGAATTATGAGAACACAAATCATTAATTGTACTGGGCAAAATCCAGCAAACTCATCAAATTTGTGTTGTTATTTTTTTTTTATTCTTTGGTTTTTTTTATTATTATTTTTAGTGCTATTTTTTTTTACTTTGGCAAGTTTTTTAAATTGATTTTTTTTCTCAATTTTATCCTTTAATATTAAATTAGTTTGGAATTAAATTTTTTAATTTAGCTTAGATCTACGATTTCACACGTTGTAAATTTAAAAAATTAGTCTAGGTTTAGAAAATTTATATGAGTTTGCTTGGTTTTTTTTTTTTTTTTTTTTTAAGTTTCATAGTTTTATTCTCAATAGGGTTACCTCGATATAACAATTAGATCGTAGATTTTGCATGCTGGCTTCGTTGGACTTGAGTCAGGTTTTTTTTTTACCTTTTTTGGATTATATTTTTTTCCTTCAATATTTTGTTTGTTACAAATTGAGTTTTAAATTTTACTTTCTACAAGGTTATCATGTTCTTTTTTAATTTTTTTCTTTATCAAATGAGATTCTTCAACATTTGATATTTTTTAAAATTGATTTTTTTTATTTCAATTTTATCCTTTAACATTTGATAATTAATTGAAAATTGGTTTTCATGCTTTTTTTTTGTCACTTTACTTTATATAGGGTTATCTCAATCTTATGTTCATAATGATAGGGTAGTGGATTAACTTGATTTGACTCGGGTTTTTTTCGTTGGTTTCTCATAAAAAAATATTTTTTATAATTTTATCCTTTAACATTAAATTTTTTATAATTAAATTTCATAATTTTATTTGCTTTCAAGAAGTTACCCCAATATCACAATCAAATCGTATATTTGGCATGCTAACCTAAATAAATTCAGATTAAATTTTTTTTATCTTGTTTTTTTTTATTCATGTTATTAAATTAGCCAAATTTATTAAACTCAATCAAATCACTCAACTCTCATATTTTTTTTGGTTTTCTTAAAAATGCTTGCATCATCTTAATATATTTTTTTTAAATTGAAAAAAAAAGATAAAATCAGCTCACAACTCACCAGAAACCACCTATCTAGTCACGTCATGTTTTATGAGTGAAATTTCTTCTCTGCTCTTCTTTTCGTTCTGTCAGTTACTAAAAAATCCTTAAATACAGTAACCTAGAAATAACAATAAAAAATAGAAATATCTCTTATTTTTATTCTATTTTCAAATTCTGAATTTCCTTTTTTGTGTCTCCTCTTTGTTTTTTTTGTTTTTTATGAATAAGGTATCCTTATGGTGATTTATGTACATTTTGGGTACATGTCATAAATTGAAATTTTCATCACCTCTCCTCACCTTTATGCCAGTCCCTCCTTGAGAAATAAGCAGGGAAAAAAACCTTTTGTGTGATCATATATTCATGTCCAATTATAAAAAGACCTCCAATCAACTGCACAAATCCAGTACAAACTCTCGTGTAGCAACACTTAACATGTGGAGAAATCACTAATAAACTCCAAGACTCATCTCCACCAAATCCAGCTGCACCCACCTCGCCATCACCCTCCCAAAAAACACCACTCAGCCTCCACCATCACCCTCCCAAAAACACCACTCAGCCTCACCATCAACACCCACTTAAAAAAAGAAAAGGATGTTCAAATGCTGCTCAACTAATTCCCCACCACTAGGAAAGTACCCTTGTATGAGACTACTGAATACCCTACATCCTCCTAATCCTTCGCCGGAGTATTGACAACACTTCTTCACCGTCTCATCTAGTTGTCTGAGTAGACCCTCGCTATAAACCTTTTTATATTTCTAAAGATACAATTCCAGAAATGTATCATTTCTTTTAATTCAATAAAAATCCAAGCGCACATGCAATATCATCTTTTGTTTTTCCAATGAGTAATTCTTTACATTTTCTTCTCCTATTTTGCACAATTAGGGCCCACATCAGAAGAACTCAACATTGGTGAAACTGTTTGAACTAAATTTATATATACATGATAAACTTGACCATCCCATGTAAAATTAAACTCCCAGAATATTATTTGAAAAAAAAAATCAACTATATTTTTGAAGTGACTATCAAAACTCAAGTGCATCCACTAGTGATTACCAGGCCAAGACTTTCACCAAAGAATGCTCAAGCATTCACGAGTCTTCAAAAGTGGCACATTCTACTCCAAGGCTTGAGCCATGATAGAACGCTGAGAGAGCTGCTGCTCATAGAGCTCATGGAAAATACGATATTTGGCATCATGATACTTCTTCACCTTTGGGTTTTTTGATGGATGAATGACCTACAAATGCTTGATACATTAAATCAAAAATAAATTAAATCGATAAAACTGAGCACGTAAACTGGCACATGCATACCTGACCAGCTGCATTCAGCGCCTTCATGGCCTCAGTAAGACTCGAGTATTTCTTTGAAGCAACAGCACCAAGAATAGCAGCACCCAAGAGCACAGATTCACTTTCTCGTGGAAGTACAATAGGGCAACCTACGCCAAAAAAGAATAGGTTAGTTTTAATTTCTTCAACGCATACATGACATTGTTTAAAAGACCATGGAGTGTATTGTGAATAGAGAAAGACATCACAGTAGGAAGAGTATCACAGTATGAATAGAGGTTAACTGATTCCTTTTACCTACCATTCAACATTAATGATTTTATTTTTTATTTTTTTACCCTAATCTTTTTTTTATATACAAAAATACCCCAAAATTGTTTCTTGTGGTAGGTTAAAAAATGGACAAACAGGTCAAAACATAAATCAGTTAAAAAAAAGATGTATTTAAAGCAGGTGCTTGATTTAACGCCTGGCACCCACTCACCAGGCACTTGCCTAGGCAGCACCTCATTAAAATTCATCGCTTGAGGCTAATAAAGATGTTGTGGCCTCACCTATAGCGCTTAAGGAGCACCTGAGCACCTTTTGATTAACACTGGTATGGTATGATATGTTGAAATCAACAACCAATACAAGAACACCAACTCTCAATCAATTGTTAACTTGCAAGACTACAGTTGGGTGCTTCTTAAAATTCTTACGCTAAGGTTATCTATCTTCCTAAAGGAATACAATCAAATAGTAAAGTTTTAAAAAGAAAAGGGAAAGGAAACATGTTATACACTAGGCAAAAATAAAAGAGGCAACTGTGGTGGAAAAGAAGTAACAAAGTACCAAGGATATCTGCATGTTCTTGGATGTAGAGGGAGTTCTTTGAGAGGCCACCACATGCAAGTAATGTATCGATCTGCAAAGAATAGAGATACGAAAGAAAACAAAATGAGGGTTATGAAAATAACCATGTGGCAAATAGTCACCGCGTCAATGACTAAGAACACTCAAGCAGTACTTGCCAAACAGAAGAAATCTCCTGATAGATATTGGTCAGATATATTCAAATTAAGCTTCTAATTTAAACAGCTACTAACTGATTGCTTATCTGAACATTATTGGTCAAACTTACTTTTTCTGCATTACATCAGACTTTAGAAGTGCACACTTGCCTCTCATAGAAAAAATTAATTAAAACACAAAAAATTGATTAATTTTCAATGTCGCATAGCAATGTAATTCAAAACCATTTATTCTAGCATAAGCACGTGTTTACTACTCCTAGTGGTTTGGGACACGATGTGAGTTGCTATACAGTCAGGTGATAATTTTTTCTAATAGTGATTAACTCCTATTTGACAACCATCCAGTCACCTTCACCTCTAGGCTTGAACATGTGGAAAACTTGATAGCAACTACTAATTCAATGGAGTTTATATCTAACATGAGCACAATGTTTTCAGATGGAGTGAAATTCAATATGAAGTGTAATTCCATCCCTTGGATACAGTGATCGTCTAACAAGGATTATAAACAACAAAATAGCTATGAAATTGAACTACTACAAATTAGAGCATAAAGCATGACATTCTTACTTTATGACCATGAGTGTTGCAGTGCTCCACAATGTGACGTGTACCATATGCAATACCCTGTACAGTAGCAAGGTATAAAAGAGCCAACTGTCTCTCACTCGTTTCAAGAGTCAGGCCAAAAACAATTCCTTTGGATTTTGGATCTGCAATGGGAGACCTGTTCCATCACAAACTAAATGTAATAAGTTCATAGCAGACATCTCAGCACTAAACCCAGAAAAGGCCACATCACCATTAGTTACCTATTTCCATGAAAATCAGGAAGGACATGTATATGTTCAGTCAAAGCAGCAAGGAATGGAGACTTCAGTTCATCTATCATTGTCTTGATTGTATTGCTCAGTAGTTCGAACATGGATATTTCTGAAATATAGAAAATGAGAAGTAGAGAGCCAAGCAGATTCTAATGTAGAAAGCATCAGCCATGACTAAGTTAAGATGCACATGCTTCAAACTAAGTTAATTATATTCTTACTTAAAGAAGCAGCACGATTTGCAAGTCTGGGAGAAGCAGCATGATTTTCAATTATATAATCTAATAATGCACCAGTAGCACTCTGTCCACCTTCTGTAAGCCAGTACTCGGGTATCATCGCTACACAAATAGAAAAATAAAAAGACCCGAAAATTAAAGTTCATGGCAACACTTCATGGTGGCAGAAAGTCAAAGTGCAAGTCCTGATACTGCCACCAGATCCTGGATATAATACATTCCTCAAACCATACCACCAAAAAACATTTCGATAATTGGAACACAACAGAAGATTCAAAAATACATCACTTAAAAATATCTAAAGTTAAAATTTCAATAAATAACAATTTTAAGTAATAAATTAATGAAGGGTTAGAGCATCCTTAGATGTCTAACTAGGAATTCATTATACGAACAAGCACACGTGTAGAGAATATAAACAAGAAAAAGCATTAGGTGTACAAGTTTGAACTAAGCAATCCAAAACCAGCTCTAAATTCATAGACCTCAAACTAAATGTCAGAAAACTAAATACTGATAAGGATGTTTTTGGATTTTTACCTGACCAAAACGGTCCCCAGACCCCAGGAATAAATAGCTTGTTCCGGGACACAGCCATATGACAGGTAGAAGTACCGCAGATTAATGCCATACGATGACATATAGCTTCATTATCATTCTCTGAACAAGTTATTTTTTCAGAAAGTAAACATATTACCTTCTTATATGACATGATAAAAACAAGGAGTTTTTGTTCATTTTTAAATGTCATCAATACCTTTAGCTTCAGAACCTAATTCAGGGACACTTTCCATTATCCCCACACCACCAGCATGAGCATCTATCAGTGAAGTCCCCACAGGTGTTCCTGCCACAAGACCCAGTTCCTGAAAAAGTAGGTCACTGTTTAGAACGGAAAAGTAGCCTTCACTTTGGAGTCAAGAATACATTAAGTCAGGCCTTCAAAGCCCAGAAGATAAGAATTCTTCAACACAAAAGTTTCTTGCCTGTGCAGCTGTAGGAGTTAAACCAGAACCCAAAGGATGACCCGGGAAAGCTACACTTCGTCCTGTGTAAATTACAAAAGTCACTCACACTGAACAAGAGCTACAAGTACCAGTAAATACAATTCTATACTTTTAATATGATAAGAAGCTATGAGTTGTAACTCATCACTTTCAGGTTGGATGGTATTTTTTCAGATATAACAAAAACTTCAGTAGTCCACCACAAAAGAAGAAGACAGTGCAAATCTTGAATACCAAGATTAGTCATAAGTCCGTTTTCATTTCTCAATAAACCTAGAGGAATTAGATATGTACTAATATTTCCAATATGTTGAAAATCCCAAACTCTAATAACAACAGAAATGGAAGCTTAGATATTAATCTGAAAAGGGTAGCAAATCATATCAGCTGAAAAGCAATTGTCCTGTTGTCCATCCCTTAAATTTTATTTCAGATATCATAAAATAAAATGAGGTGCCAGTCCAGCACCACAAGATCATAAAGCATATTTATAATCTACATTACTGGAAGAAAAGGATGCATAGAACACCTAGAAGCATACCAATTTTAGCATGATGCCCATCAACAAGATCACCTAAGCCAATCTCTTCCCAAAAATCATCATCCCATCCACAAGTTTCCATGATGCGGGAATCTTTCCCATTCATCTGCTGCATGTGTGCATGGCCAAGATAAGTCCATTTGCATACTGTTGTGCACAGACTCCGAGTATCATCTCCAGTTGCTCTTAAGGGGGGGGAAAGGAAAGGAAAACAGTGAAATCAGCAAAAGCTCTTGACAGCAAGAGCAAATTTGACTCAACCATGAGAATATACCTAGACATGAAGAAGCCCGCAAGATAAGGAAATCACCTGTATGACAACCAATCACTCAAGTCCATCCATCTAAACACCATCGACCAAGATTCTGGCAAATTTTCTTTCACCCATAAAAGCTGCAAATATAGTCTTGTTAAACATAACTGACTAGAATATTTAAAAACATGTATCCATTCTGTTCAAATTTTACCACATCATTCTCGAAAAAAAGTAATCACTTGCTCCCTAAGCCCAAAACTACATAGTAATGCAGGTGGAAATTATTTGAACTTGAATTGATGAATATATATGTTGTGCAAACAAATTAATGTACAGAAAGCATATTTTAGGATTGAGCAAGGGAATTAATGCATTCCCAACAACCTTTGGTGGCTCCATTTCAGGAGAAAGAGCTCCACCACAATATTGCAATACTGGTGAGTTAGAAGAATTGATATTTTCAGCTTGTTTAACAGCTCTGTGATCCATCCATACTATAACATTCCGTCTTGAATCACCACTCCAGGAAACTGTAACAGGGCTTCCATCAGCATCGACCGCAACTGTCAAATCAAACCACTTTGTCGAATAAGAAGTAACATTTCTAAACCCACGTCATCAATCAAAACAAAAATTCACAATAAAACAAAAGGTATCTTCCAGTAACATTTTTCAAAAAGTCTACAAACCAAGAGAACAAGTAGCCGCGAATCCCATCCCTGTCACTTCATCCCCTGAAACATTTGCAAGGGAGCACGCAGATTTCACAGCGGCACATATGGCATGCCAAATATCTGTCGAAGATTGCTGGAAAAAAAGAGCACACAGCAATTCCCAATCCGTTATATACAAAAAGAAAAGAAGGGGAAATTTCAAGGTTTTTTTTTTTTTTTTGTAATTACCTCAACACAGTCACCTTCTTTCCATATTTGTATCGGGCTACTAGCAGACCCCAGAAGTTTTCCACTCTCATCAAATAGGCCTGCAACAACATTTCAATATATCCAACCCTTCAATTTAAATATGCATACATGGAAAATACAGAGAGAAGAGGGGTGCAGAATAACCAGCGCGGGCGCTTCCGGTGCCGACGTCGACGCCAAGGAAGATAGAGCGGCGAGGAGTGGTGGTTGCGGCGGCGGTTGACATTTCGACTGAGGAAGGAGAGGAGGGGGAGGAGCGGGAGACAAGGGAGGTATGTTGTTTTTCTTTACGTGAGGACAATAGAGGAGCATTATCGGACCACGGCCTTCTTAAACCAGACATATCTCAAATCTGTTGCAATTACTAGGATTTCTTTTTCATGTTATGGCTTTCATCAAAATCAAATCTGCTTTTCTACCTTTCTTATCTGTTTTAACGTTTTTTATTCCTTGAAACCTCCGTTTGTCAGTTTTAATTTTAAAATGACTGATTAACTTAGTTAAATTGTAATTAGTTTACTACTTAGATGATTGAGAGGCAATTTGGAACGAGTTGGTAACTGTGTTTTCAAGAATTTTAATTTTAAAAAAAAAAAACATTATTTTTATGTATAATATTTAATTATTTTGGTGGTAGATTTTAAAAATACTTTTTTAAAATAAAAAACTTCTTATTTTAAATTTTTTTTAAAATAATTTTTATTATATTTTAAAATACTTTTTAAGACAGTGTTTTGATATTACGTTTCCAAAATACTTTTGAAAAAATTTAAATTTTTTTTTAAAATTAATGTATTTTTTGATGTTTTCAAATTATTTTGATATATTAATGTCACATATATATTTTTTTAATTTATTTTAAAATAAAAAATACTTTAAAAAACAATTAGTAATATATTTTCAAACATGCTCTAAATCTATTATAGTGTTGTTCTAAATAAAAAAAATTATATAAAAAAATTATTTATCTATTGCTAAGATATAATTCAATGAAAAATTTTAATTATTAACTAAAAATATAATACATGTTTTTAATAAAATAAATTAATAATAATAATGATAAAAACTAAAAAAACAGGCACATTATTCATAAAAAAGAAGAAGTTTTTATTTTGTTATAAACTTTATCCTTTCATTTTTTATTTTCTTATAGATAATAAAAATAAGGTTTTTTTCAATGAAAATGAACATAAATTTATAGAATGTTTTTTTGAAACTATAATAAACACATAAAAAATTAAAATAAATTATCAACTTCAAATAACAAGCTAATTGAATATTAAATAAAAAAATTATAAAAAAAAAATATTTTTTAATCCTTCTTCAGTTAATTACATTTTATGCTGCACAATAACAAATAGCCCACTCTGGCTCCAAACTTCCATCCCCTCACCCTCCCATGAAATTAAAACCTCTAAACAAGATTTAGCAAATGGATTAATTAGTAATGTAATTAACTGACCGGTAAGTAGGCACACCGGTCCAATATTTATATTTTATCTTTATGAAATCAAGAGGTATGAAACTTTATTTATAATGAGGTGGTATATCAAGGTTTAAATTGACATTTGTCCTTATTTTGAACTTTTTGCTGATAAGAGCTCATCTGTTTCCTAATTTAATCCAAAAATAACTTGAAAATTCCTTTTCTACTTGTTCTATACTATATTGAACCTTCACATATACTTCTTCAAATGTTTTTTGTTTTTTTCTGTATTTTTAATATATAATAAATACTTTTCAAAACGTATCTAAAATATTTATATAATAATAAATTATCATTTTGCACACTTCATATACACGTACATAGCATATACATTTTATAAACAATTTCAAATATTCTATCATATTTTATAATTTTAATACCCTTGATAGTTTGGATATATTTCTGCTTACAATAACAAGCCAATTTAATTTCATCGATTAACTTCAAAAGAAAGTCATAAAACCATGATGAGTTAAGAGAGAATATTAACTCGAAGGATGTCAACAAGAAGAATCTTTATTGAAAAACAATACAAACAAGGTAACGTAAATCATGGCACCTCTCATAGCAGCATGTTTATTTTTGGTTTGGTTTATTTTTTATTAAATTAAATTAAATTATTTTAAAAAAAAAACTGAAATTAGTTTATATCAATTAAATTTGATTTAATTTTTTAAAATAAAAACCGGTTCAAACCAGTTGACTTGATTTTTTTATTTAGATTAGGTTTGGTTTTTTTAGTTTCAGATTTATAAAATCAAACCAAATTAAACCGAATGATTTATTAAAAAATTTAATTAATCTTTGTTATGATTTGATTTTTTTATTATTTTTATTTAATTTTCTTCATTTAATCAGTTTTTTTCTCATTCTAACCACTCATATCTATTAAATCATTATTGGCACACAAACCAACACTTAGTGTTGAAAAGATGGCGTAAGCTATTTAGGATTTAGGTGCATGTGTGATCTGGGTGGCGAAATTTATGAAGGCTGCGCCGTTGTATAATTCTTACTGTGTACTTGTCAGTTTGGTTCATATGGTGTGCGGTGAAACCGGGAAAAAATTCATACGGAAATTGAGCTTTTTTAAAGGATGCAAAACCGAATCAAGAAGTGTGAGCTAGATTTCGTGTTTGGGCTTCTATTTTAAACTTAATATCCTAAAATAATAAATTCTTCATGAATGAAAAAAAAAAAATCAATGTTATAGTACGTATAGATATTAGAAAAATAAGGTTTTGAGAGAAAACATAATAAGTTTTAAAAAATATAAATTATACTAGTAATTCAAAATATTTATAAATCTTAATTATATCAGTTTATCTTACAAGTTGTTTGAAAATTTATTAATAAAAACATCTTCCATACAATTAGAAGTGGTGTTTGAAATATTATTAATGAAATATTTGGTAAAAGTTAGTGATATTTTAGCTAAAAGTAATGAGGAGATATCTGACTGCTATTGTATGACTATAAAAAATTGGCACTAGTCCCATATAAAAACGTGTGATTGTAGAAAATATATCAGAGAATATGTTAATTAATTATAAAAATATTGCGTGCGATGGATGGTGACCGACTCCAAAACTGAAAAAATATTTAAATATTTTTTTTATTTATTTTAAATTAATATTTTTTTTATATTATTTTAATGTGTTAATGTTAAAAATAAATTTTAAAAAATAAAAAAATATATTATTTTAATATATTTTTAAATAAAAAATATTTTAAAAAATAACTAAAATCATATTCTCAAGCATCCTAAATATAGTTGCTAGGCCGAGATAGGGATCAGTAAAAAAATGATTAAACCAAGAAAATCAGAAAAAAAATAACTAAAAAAAAATTATGAAAAAAACCTGATTAAAATTTTAAAAACTGATGGTTTGATTTGGTTTTGATTTTTTAAGCCTAAAACCAAAAAAATCAAACCAAAACCAAACCTAAAAAAACTAAGCTGAACTGCAAAAACCGAGTTAAATCGATTTTATCCTAAAAAATCAAATCGAAATGAAATCGGTTAGTTTGAATTAATTTTAATTTGATTTCTGTTTTATTTAAAGGAATTTAATTTAATTATTTTTTTATAAAAATCAAACAAAACAAAAAAATAATTAACTCTTGTATTTCTAATACAAGGTACAAACAACATGGTGGTGTTGACCATGCCTTGCATGGCACATGCAAAAGCCCCACTCATTTCGGCTGACATTCCTAGCCATGAATGGCTAGGACGGATAGCATTGCTAGCCATTTTTGGCTAACATTTCTAGCCGTTTATGGCTAGAGTTTTTGAAAAATTGTGTACCATCAGTGTGCTTTTTTAAAGGGGATTCCCATCTTGCTCCGGTGTATTAAGGCCATATTTATTTTTTGAAAAGTAGTTTTAAGGAAATTATTTTTTAAATTTTTTTGTGTTTGTTTGTCATTAAAAAAGTTGGTCAACGAAAAATATTTTCCGGTCAATAAAAAATACTTTCCAGTCAATTTCAGTCAAAGAAAAATTTGATTTGGTTTTCAGGAAAGTGTTTTTCCTTTAGCTGTGTTTGTTTTCCGGAAAGTGGTTTCCGGGAAATCACTTTCCAAACTTTCTTGTGTTTGTTTGCCAGTAGGAAAGTTGGTCAATGGAAAACACTTTCCAGCAAAAGAAAAATTTAGCTTGGTTTTCAGGAAAGTGTTTTCCTGAAAAATTTGAGGGGAAAACACTTTCCGGAAGTTGTGAAAAATTTAGAAATATCATTATCTGCTGATTATATTAAATTTAATCCTCAAACTTTTGATTGGTATATATATTTTGTTTTGAATATTTATTTTTCAATTTCATCTCTTAAAATTTTATTTTTATATTAACTTTAGTCCTTATTTTTATAATTGTTATTTGTTTTTTCCTTATCATATTTTTATTAAAAAATTTATCTATCAAATTTGGTCCTCATTCTTTTGATTGTTACTTATTTTATTTGAAATAATTTATGAAATGTTGATTATTATTATTTTAATTTCTTCATCTTTCATTTTTTTTAAAATTTTTTAGATTTGATCTCTATTATTTTGATTATTATTTATTTTATTTGAGATAATTTATGAAATTATATATTTTTTTTTAATTTCATTCTCATTCAACTTTTTAATTTGTAAGATTTGTTCCTCATTATTTTAATAAGCTATGTATAAATATAGGATATAATAAAAAAAATTCATCATTATAAATACTTTTTAGATTTCATTTTTTTTTATTGTAAGTGATTAAATATTTTATATATATTAGATAAACTTGAAAAAAAAAATTAATTCATTAATAAATTATTTTCCAGTTTATTTTTCATAACACAATCAAATACTGGAAAATGTTTTCCAGTTCATTTTTCATAACACTGTCAAACATCGGAAAATACTTTCTCGGAATTCACTTTTTAAAAAAAATCACTTTCCTGCAAACAAACAGAGTCTAAGCATTGGTTTCCCGTTCTCCAATTTCCTTGGAAAAAGAAAATCCTTGTCCAATATTCTTCCAAGGTCTTCTTCGAATTTTCTTTGGGGAAACACAGTAATCAAGCATCATGACTTGTGTCTTTAATGGGAAAGAAACGATGTTCCGTGTCGTGGTTGTTGAAGATATTTACTTAAAACATTGTAAATGAATATGTCGAGGACAACTAAAAATGACGTTCGTTCATTTAATATGAACATTGATATGATTAAGAATAAATTGTAATTAAAAAATAAATTAATTTTAAAAAACTCTTATTTTGTATAATATCTCATATAGATAAAACAACACCAAATTTTCTTGTTTTTTATACATTAAAAAGGAGAATAGTTGAAATTAAATCTAAATAATGACTATTTTTTTTAAAAAAAAATAAAAGATGGAACTAAATAAAATGCACTTTAAGGTTTAAGTCATGGTTTGAATTTGAATTTATTGCAATAACCATTTTTTTAAAAGAGAAGATGGAACTAAATAAAATGAATTTTGAGGTTTATCATAATATTTTATTTAGTTTGGGTTTGAGTTTATTATAAAATAATTTTTTAAATTATTAAAGAATTATTTTTTTGCTGCCAGCTTATTTTTTGGAATTGGATTTGCCCATAAAAAAGTATTTTTTTCCTACCTCATTGTTTATTCAATCCATGAATTAAAGTTTGTTCAATTAGTTTTCTTTTTCATTAATCAGAATAGTATTTTTTAGCATGAGAAGATCAGATTTTAAAATCAAAACTGTTAGATTTAATATTGTTTTATGGCAGGTATTTAAGGTTGATAATAGAAAAAAATTAAAATTTGTTTAGTATTGCAGCAACGGTTATTTTTTAAAGTATTTTTTATTTAAAAATACATAAAAATAATGATTTTTTATTTTATAAAATTTATTTTTAACATTAGTACTTTAAAATAATTTAAAATAATTTTTTTTTTTTAAAATGCATTTTCACTGCAAAAACTAATGGTGCTTTATTATCATACCAAATCTTTATATGTTATTTAGTCTTGATTTAATTTAAATCAATTTTTAAAAAAAATAATGCCTCTTCAATGCAAAATGGTGCCTTATTATTATACCAAATCTTTATATGATATTTAGTATTCATTTAATTTAAATTAATTTTTAAAAAAATGTTTTTCACTGCAAAAACTAATGGTGCCTTATTATTATACGAAACCTTTATATGATATTTAGTCTTGATTTCAAGCTTCCTTTGATATATAAAATTGCGTACTTGTAAGACAAATTTATACGAGTACTAGTATGTACTTAAACAACTACATTGATTAGAATACAATTGATATGATAAACTAAATAATTTATGCTCACTAGTGTATTCGTTTTTATTACAATAAAATAATGCTATCTGCATTTGACTTTTGACAATTGATTCTACTGGCATCTTCTTTCAGAACTTGACCATTTCAATTGCTTGTGATGTTACTTCGTATTTTGTTTGGAATTATAATTATGAATATTTTTTAAAGTTATTTTTATTTAGAAATATATTAAAATAATATAATTTTTTATTTTTAAAAAAATTATTTTTGATATCAACGCATTAAAATGATCTAAAAATATAAAAATATTAATTTAAAATAAAAAAAGCAAATTCTTTTAAATATTTTTAAAAATATTTTTAAAACACAAAAACAAATAGGATTTTCATGTATGCCTTGCGTAAGACCTTGCTGACCATCTGTGGGGTCTGAGTTTTAAGGTTTTTTAGGGAATATGGTTGTAATTATTTTAAAAAAAATGTTTTTTATTTGAAAATATAAAAAAATAATGTTGTTTTATTTTTTAAAAAATATTTTTAACATCAGCACATCAAAATAATAAACATTAAAAAATATTAATTTGAAGTAAAAAAAATAAAAAAAAATTAATATTTTTTTTAAAATATTTTTAAAATATAAAAACAAAAATGGCTTTACAAGACTAGAGTACTTAGAGCTGAAAAACAGAATGAATTTTACGTAATTGCAGAGGAAAGGTACGAGGAATTTGATTTTCGGGAGAGCTTATCGCATAGTGGCTGTCATTTATGCTCTCATTAATTTGATTTTACTGTTCACTTTAAATTATATACTCTTTCATAAATTAGCATGGATTGAAATTGTCAATTTTTAATTTGGTTGTCAATTATTTTATTTGTCTATATTGGCCATTCTTCATTTAATTTTATTTTCAACCCTAACCTAAAATTATATTTTATAAATCAAGCTTTAATGGGATGTCCTCTGACATTTTGCATATGTACGAACACGTGGAAAGAAAAAAAATTGCAAATATAAAACTATGTTAATATCACATGGAATGATGAAATTATAAAGAAATCAAGCTTGATGAACAAAAAATGAAAAGCAAAAGAAATTGCACTGTGTATGTGAATAGTACAATGAAAAAAAAAAACAAAATATAGCGTTTATGAACAGAAAACACGTACTGTTCACATGATCATGGTATGGACATTAATTTCAATGTCAAAATTAAATTGAAAAGATAAGAGATGCAAGTGGATGGCTCCACATAATTTAATAAATGGAGTTATTATAAATACATTGATCAACTTCAAGTTGACATCACCTTATAATCTTTCACAATATTTTATCCTTGCAGGTCCAACTATATTTTTTAAAAATTATAGAAGTTTTAGCTTTAAATTAATTATTTAGATATTTTTGAATTGTTTTGATGTATTTATATCAAAAATATTTTTTTAAAAATATTTTTTTAATATATTTTTAATTTAAAAATAGTTTAAAAAATAATATTTACCATATACTATCATACAAGCATTTACCTTTCCTTATCTAAAGTCAAAATGAACCAATAATGAAATTGTCAATTCCTCCTATGGGAACGTGGTTAAAAGTGCATTGACTAATAATTTGATTTTTTTAAAAAAAATATTATTTTTTTATATTTTAAATCGTTTTGATATGATGATATAAAAATATTTTTTAAAAAATAAAATAAATATTATTTTAATGGATTTCCAAGTGAAAAATACTTTGAAAAACAATAGCTACTACACTCTCAAACACCACCTAAAGACGCATTTGTTTTTGTTGTACAAACCTGGTTTACAAAATTTTAAAATTTGTTTTTTTACTTAAAATTAATTTTTTTTATATGTTTTTGGATTGATGTGGTGATGTAAAAAATAATTTTTTAAAAATAAAAAAATATTTATTTTGATTAATTTTCTAGTGAAAATATTTTTAAAAATAATCGCTATGATACTTCCAAACACTACCTAAAAACGTATTTGTTTGGTAGGAACCATGTTTTACAAAATTTTAAAATTTATTTTTTATTTAAAAATATATTTTTATTTTTTAAAATAATTTTGACATGATAATATAAAAATAAATTATAAAAAATAAAAAAAAATATTATTTTTATACTTTTATAAGAAATTTTGATTTTTAGAAAAGCAAAAATATAAAACACTACCTAATTAGATAAGGTCAGACAGCGAACCAATCACTGCAGTGCCTACTACCAAATCAGTTTGCTCACCTACTTTTATCGCAAAAGTCCAATCCTCCTATGACAACCCGCCCCCACGCACTACCCTCTACATTTCAAATTTTGGCACGCCTTGTAGCCGTTACACCACTCTTTCCCTTCACTCCACCTCTAGGGTTTCTCTACCTCAGCGGTCCCCATGCTCTTCCTCCGCCATCGCCGCATCCGCTGCCACTCTCTCCTCCTCATCCACCGCAAATTCCTCTCCACAACTTCCTCACAGCCATTGCACCTCCTACTCTCCTTCGCAACATACATGATATGGGGCTCCAACACTTCCCCCGGCAAAACCTTAATTTCCACCGGCCTCGCCTCTCCCTTCCTCCTCTCTCCCTTCACCAGAACCAAACCCCGCAAATTCCTTTAACTCAAACCAATCCAAACCGTTTTCCCTTCCGATTCCGATTCTCATTCCCATTTCGTCTTTGTAAACTCTCCTCCCTCGCTCCTCACCTTTCTCTCTTTGCCTCAAATCCCGTCCTCAATTCCTCCCTCTCTGCTGCTAATTCACTCTTGTGCGACGAATCTAATACCAAGGGTCAGAATTTAGGGATTTATAATTTGAATTTTAGTGAGGAAAGCAGGTTTGTGAAAGATGGGTTCCATGTGGTTTCGGAGTTAGTTTGTGAAACCTTGTATGCATGGAAGGGGGCTGTTTCGCCGCACTTGGCGCGGCAGAGAAGGAGAATGGAGTAGTGGAGGCTTCTTTAGTGTTGGATACTTTAGAGAAGTCCTTGGGAAAAGTAGAGGATAGAAAGGAGGGAATGGATGTTTTTTGTGTGGTTGAGACTGCTGGTGGGGTTGCAATTTCGGGTCCGCCTGGGACCTTGCAATGCGACTTGTACCAGTATGTGGTCATTTTTCTCCTGTTAATTAATGTTAATTGTTTATTGCTGGTTATAGGATTACCTCACATTTGGTTATTAATTTGGGATTCAGAATTTTGTTCGATGTTTTACAAGATGTCCTTGATTCTATGTTGACTTCTAATGAAACTTGTGATTGAAGGCTGCACTTTCTTGATTTTATTTTTACATGTTAATCTTAGTCACCAGTAAAGCAAACTTGTGGGCTTTTTTTTGTATTTGTTCCCTAAAGATCTAAGGTAACCTTGAGAATTGGTTTGGTAGTAATGTAACTAAACGAGAGGTGGAAAATAGCAAAACAATCCTAGCAATGAGACTAAGAACTTGCTACGCTGCTTTTCTAACGGAGAGGGAGTAATTAAGATCTCGAATTCAAGTCCTGCTCTTACCGACCAAAGAACCAGAAAAAGAAGTACCCAAAAACAAGTTGGCAGTGAATATGAATATCTTGCTTGATGATTGTGCCTGTTCTCTGCCTAGGAACCTGAATGTATGTTATACTTATTCATTTGAGGTCCGTGCTTTTGAAAAAAGTAACAAGAATTTAAGTTTTTGTTATATGGTATGTGCATTTGGTGTATCACAGAGAATACGTGATAGGATGGAAGGAATGAAAAGAATTTATATATTAATTAACCATTCCATTTTGGCAGTTGAATTGTGCATCTTTTTAATCTTACAGGATACGTGGAAGAACAGCATATAGGAACTGAATTTTTGAAGTCAACCAAACTAATTTGGAACTAAAACTTAGTCGAGTTGATTGTGCTCATTTTTTGTCCCACAGATAATGTGAACTAGAGAGGACATGATTAAAGGAAGCTTTTTTTTCCCCTTCTTTCTGTCTGTTCTTTTTGAGATTCTTGTTACATGGAAGAAATGAACCAGGTTTAGTAAGATCTGTGCATTTTGTGGCAATGAATTTAGCACTTATGGTATCACTGTGATAACCTGGATGCACAGAATTGCATATTTCAGTTATCTTGCAAAAGGAAAGCCTTAAATATATTCCAAGTCCAACAGTCACTCAACAGCACTAAAAATGTTGACAGTGGTTTGCAAAGATATATAAAAAATATTACTATTCTCCTTCGTCAATTAATTTCTTTTCCATATATGTTACCAGGCATTTTCGCTTACCTGGTGTTCTTATGGGAGATGGGAGGTTAGGTGGTATTTCTGGAACCATTTCAGCTTACGAGAGTTTAAAACTTCGAGGGTTTGATATTGTTGCTGTTGTTTTAGAAGATCATGGCCTTGTTAAAGAGGTGCCATTATTGTCATATTTGCGAAATAGGTAGTTTTAATCATTCTTCTTTTTCTAAACTAGATAATTTTGAATCAATTATTTCTCAACTGCAATCTTGTTATGCATAATTGAGATATCACTCTGTCTATTTAAGTTGTTTTTGTTCCCGTTTCCTCTTGTATTTTCCAGGGTTCCTGTAATTGTGCTGCCGCCTGTGCCACAAGATTTGTCAAATGACTTGGTAGAATGGTTTGGTGATTCTGATGAAACATTTAATTCTCTAAAGCAAATAATGCTATCAGCTTTTTCAGAAAGAATTCGGAGATTGAATTACATGCTAAAAAAGGCAGGAGATATTTTGTGGAGGCCATTAACCCAGCACAAACTTGTACCGGAAGAGACTGTTACTGTTATTGATTCAAGATGTGGCGAGAACTCTGCTGACTAGGAAGTTGAAAAAAAAAAGAAGAATGATTAACTTGGATAAAACCTGGGTTGACCCATATAAAACATGGTTCTTAGCTATTTATTTTTTTGTTAAGACAATGTTGTTTTTATCATGGGATTAAACTCTCTTGACTGGTGATTTATTCTGAATTCATCTTGGGGTCAGGTTTTTAAAACTGTCACTCTTGAAAGCAAGGTTGTTAAAATCGTGATTTTAACATGACACGAAAAGCTGCATACAAACTCGAATCGTAAAATCGTAAAATCATAAGGAATTTTAAAATATACTAAAAAAAATTCATGCTTCAAATAAAAATTCATATATAGTTCAAGCACCTTAAAAAACATGCTTCAAATAAAAATTCATACATAATTTAAATATTTTAAAATACATTGTTCAAATAAAAGTCATACAAACAGCTAACTGAATGCTCCGATCATAATAATCACCAGCCCACAGAGCATCCAGAATCTGAAGAATTGTATATAAATCTGCAAAACCATCACATATCTCTAGACAACGGTACACTATATTTTAATTCCGTGTATAAACTACTTAAAACATACAAGTTTCAGATTCAAATTCTGAGTCCTGTATATCAACCAGAAAGTCAATATAAATTTCAAGCTCAAAATTCCGGAACCCATGATGAGAGAATTCAAAGAAAGACTATGGGGTTAAATCCTCCATCTATTAACTAGATAACATCTTCAAAGAAACCCACTTTTGATGACAGCACGCATGGAAAGTTCTCTTTGCACAAGCACTCCCCTACTCTTCATTACAAGCAAAGTGTTCTTAAGAAGCTCAGGCATCGTTTCCTGAAGATTTTCATTCTTCTTCCCTTTCACTTTTACCTTAAGATATTTTTCCATTCGGCTAAGCACTCTGCACTCCTAGCCATAGCTTGCAGAAAGTTGTCAGCTGTGCAAGTTCATTAAGTAACTGTAAAAACACCTTTGACAGGAGTTTTACAGCAATAACAAGTGTCCCTTCCATATTCCGGTAGTCTTTTTGGTGTCCCTGAGCAATTTCAAGCAAGTCATCTAGCATGGTAAAAATCACCAGATCAAAACATTGTAACCACAGACCATGTGGAAGGTTAATCTCATCCACTCCTGTCAAGAACTTTTGCAATGATAAAAGAGCATGGTTTATGAAGACTGGAGAGAAGCCGTTGACCGTTGTTGCTGTGTGGATGCTGATTCTCAGAAGTGGTTGGTGGCTGGTGCAGAGAACGTGACTTGTGAATGTGAAGAGAAGAGAAAAGACTGATTCGGTGAATTTCTTAATTGCATTTGATATGTTAAAGCCAATAGGCAAGCGACACCTGGCAGCAACATTGAAGTTTTATTTCCCGTGGGTAGACTCGTTCAATCGGTGGTGAAATCGTGATTTTATACCATTTCACTCGATTTTAACGATTTTATCCGATTTTATTGATTTCCGAGTTTTATGAACGATTTAATATGTAAAGTCTATATTAACTCGTAAAAACATACGATTTTACGAGTTGAACCGTGATTTTAACAACCTTGCCTGGAAGCATAATGAAAAAAAATTTGATTGTTTTAAATTTTATTTTAAAGTTGTTTTCTTAAATATTTCAGTAAATGTATCCTAGTTTTTAACAATATGATAATAAAAAATGATTTTTTTTTTATATTGAAAGAAAGCAAAACTATGATTTTTAATTTTTATTTTTAATGAAATAGCTGTTTGGATTGGCCTGTTAGGCCAACTCAAAACACAACCAACTCAAGACTAGGTTAGTTTGGGTTGAAAAAGATAGAAGAATAATTAACTTGGATAAAAACCTAGGTTCACCTATATAAAACTTGTTTTTTTTTTTTTGTTAAGACTGTTATTTTTATTATGAGATTAAACCTTTTATTGGTGATTTATTCTGAATTTTGGGTCAGGTTTTAAAAAACTATCACTTCTATAAACATAATGAAAAAAAATTGGATTGTTTTAAATTTTATTTTTACGTTGTTTTATTAAATTTTCAATAAATGTATTTTAATTTTTTAACAACATGATAAGAAAAATTGGTTTTTTTTTTTTTGTATTGAAAGAAAGTAAAACTAACAGCTATGGTTACAATTTTCAAACACCACTAATTTGCTTATAAAATTTTTTTACCACTGATTTTTATATGATTTTGAAGGAAAAAAAGTCTCCAATTTTCTATTAATAAAAAATGAAGAAAAATGAAAAAAGAAACGGGGGCCCACATTATTTATTGATTAATGTTGTCCAGGAAAACTTAGCCCATTTTATCTCCGAAGCAACACCTGCAATATATAAAAAAAGTATAAAAGAAGCAAATGACGTCTGTAGGAGTGACGTCACTCGAGCGATAAAATACACGTCGATGTGACGTGGCAGGTATCACTTGAACCTTTTTAAAATCGCACGATAGATGCCTCTGTCGGACGATAACAACAAAACTGAAGCAACAATCCACTGATACACAGTACACTCTAGAAGCTTAAAAATATCAACCGGCAAATTATATTTCAGCCCCTGTATATTCTTCAATCTTTCACCTAGATCCTACATTTTGTTAATTATTATTTATGTAGCTTACAAAATAAAGAAAAAATTACCTTGATTAACCAAATTAATAAAAGAGGATTTTCAATCATCATTGTATGAAAAATTATTAGATAAACTTAATTCACGAAACAAATTAATAAAATTTATACACTTAATTAAATCTGTCCACATCATTTTATGATTAATAAATTATTAATTATTTATTTCCATTATTCTGATATAATCAATAACCATGTCAGCCCTAAAATAGCAAGTTATTAGGTGAAACTACAACAATGGTTTTACATAAATCCACCAGCTCACATCTTAAATAAAACTCTTTAGTTTAGAAAGTTTCATAATCCACCACTATCTTGGGAAGAGCGAGAGTCATGTGATTCAAAATTTTAATTATTAAATTATTGATATAATATTAGCTTAAAAGTTTAGCCTAGAATAATTTTATATTAACTCATTGATACATCACATGGTTGTTTAGAATAATATAAATGAGCAAAAGTGTCATCTATTGGTTTTTCACTATAGTAATAGACATGATTTATTGTGAATTACTATGATAAAATTATTTTTTTATTCTAATTTTTTTTAAAAAAGTGTAATGATATTAAGGATATTTTGGTCTTTACAATTAATCCCTTAGTAATTAAAAGGTTGTTTAGGTGTATGTTAATATTTTTCATTTTTGCATAGTAAAAATAAGATTTTGTTCTTGGATTTAACAATTTCTTGAGTTGTTGCTAAGAGTTTTTTAGTCTTTTCAAAAACATTAAAATAGTTTAAATACTTATTTACATTGAGTTGTTAACTAAGGTATTTTTTTGTTTTTTATACCTTGAAATACGATAGAAATACTATTATATCCTTACAAAAGATAAAAATCAAGGCATGCGTCTAGAGGTTTTTGTGTACTTTCACTATGATTCTTTTTTTTTTTTTTTTTTTGTGATGCTCAGGTTCATGAAGGACATTCTTATATTTTTATGTTAGGAAACAATTATTTTGTTTAAAAAAGATGTTGAAGCGTCACATTTACTCGATAACGAGTAAGTGTTGCTTGCGGTGTTTTGGTGGTACATACAAACCCATCATGTGGCCAAACTTGCCCTTCCGTCTTGTCCTCTTTCCTATGAGGTGGCACATATCGACATTTCATGATTGGTTTCTTGTTGGAAGTCATTTTTTTTTCTCTTCTTTCTTTTCTCTTTCTTTAAGAGAAAATGCATCTTCACCCTCTTTTCTTTAGATTTGTCATTTTCAGCCCATTTGTTTTTTATTGTTTATTATCGTCCCTTGTCATATTATAAAATTTTAGTTGTTTTCAATTTAGTCATTAAAGTATAATTTTTTTATGATATATATATATATATATATAAATTTAGTCTTTATTCTTTTAATTTTTGATCATTTTCCTCTTACTCTTTTGTTAAAGTTTTGCTGGTTTTTAATTTCATCTTTCAATAAATTTTTTTTTATTGTTTTTAATTTAGCCCTCATTCTTTTAATTTATTTTTATTTTTGTTAAAGTTTAATTGTTTTTAAATTAACCCTCAAATTTAAATTTTTTTGATACCCTCTAATTTATCTTTTATTTTAATTTTCTCCCCCATTCTTTTAATCACAATTTTTGTGTGGTTTTTTTCCCCTTGTATTCATCTTTCAACCTTTGATTTGATGGAGAATATACTTTAGAGCTTTTCATGTGCAATGCTTCTGATTTATTGACATGGGCAACGAGTTTGACAAGTTCATGCAGTTTTAAATCTTTTTCTCTCAATGTCTTTTGAGATTTTAACATTTTACATTACTTTTTTATTATTAAAAAAAAATTAGTTTTATGGTTATATTTAATTTCTTCTTGATCAATTTATCTTGATGTTATGATGGCCATGAGTTTTGTAGTCTTTTTTTTTATAATGTTTTTTAAAAATGATTTTTTGTATTTAATTTTTGAATAATTCCTTTTATTTTGTACAAGTGAGCTTTATTTTATAAAAAAATATTTACTCTTAAATATTATTTCTTATATGTCTGGCCTTGCATAATGTTTTCAATTCTATATTTGTTTTTATTTCTACTATATTTTATTGATTTTAAAAAGCAAAATCAGTAAACACAAATGATTAAATATTTTATTCTGCATCATTAAATATCTTGGCCCACATCTATTTCTAATTTTTTTTAGTTATTATTAATGTTATTTATTTACATGAATGATTTTGATTTATTTGATTAAATGTTTGCATGAATTTTTTAATTTATGTTTTGATTTTTTTTAGAAAATAACTTGCATATTTAGAGATTTTTTAAAAAAATTATAGCCTTCAACACGCGTGAGTTAAATAGCTCATTTTTTGTATGTATAAGCTGTGCAAATTTTCGAAAAAACAAAAAGAGGATTTTAATTCACAACATTGCAGGCATGGTTTGGTATGAAAGAAATAGAGGAAATTAATAAAATGAAAGAAAAAAAGACGAAGAAAGTGGATTTTTCTTCCATTAGGTTTTAAAAAATGAGGTGGAAATACTAAAAATAAGATAAAAGTGGAAAGTCATAAAATAATAAGGGCTACATATACTTTAACAAAAAGAGACCACTCATACGAAAAGTCATCCCAGTGACGTCACTGGATTAGAGTAATAAGGATTACAGCAGTGCATAGAGTACGTGATCATTCTCTCTTCTGTGGCTTCAGTACGAGTCTCCAAAGAAGACCAGCATACTAACAAAACAAAACAATACCACCAAAATTGGGGTAAACTACATTTCTATCCCTGTAGATTCATTAATTACCACTTTTAACTTTTAATTTATAATTTCTCAAAACTAGTCCTATAGCCTTAAAATGTTTTTCAATTTCACTCTTTGTTACTAATAACTACTGAAAAAACTCACACTTGTTTATTTATTTATTTTAAATTCTATCTTTTTTCTTCCTTTCAAATCCCCATAAAATGGTATAAATATAGAAAAAATAAAAAAAAAACTGAATAAGTAGAATATTCAAAGACTAAGGTAACATTGAATCTTCCAAACTAGAAGAATAATATTGGAAAATCTTAAACTCCAGGGATAATAGGTGGAATCAATGAATCTATAGGGATGAAAAAGAAATACCATTCAAATTACTATATAAAAAAAGAAAAAATGCACAGAAAGGAAAAAGTCAATTTCAGTCTAAGTACTTTATTTATGTGTATTTACTTATTTAAATTAATCAACAGTACTCTATGTTTTCGATTTTCTCGATATAACCTTTTTTTTTTGCTCTCACCAGACACGGATCATTTTATTTTGGCAGTCCAAGATTATCTGTCAGGTTCTCTTTGCCGCTATAATTACTTTTTCAGTTGCAAAATCTGTTTGGTTTCCGAGAAAATTAGAGTAAAAATCACTGTCTTTTCTACTTTGTCTTTTGCAGTCGTTATCGTTGGTTTCTAAATTTGGATTTGTGCGTGTTTTTCTGGTGGAAATTGAGCTAGATTACTGTGGTAGTGTGGATCTGTCTGATTAGTTAGGATTTTTGATTGATTGATAGCGTGAAATTGTAAGTGGTGTTTTGCAGATTTAAGTAGAAGAAGAAGAAGAAGAAGGGTTAGGGTTTTGAGACATGCACACTAGGTATATGGAGAGAACTAATAGCATGGCTAGAAGGAAAAGGGGCTTAGAAGGTGGTGGAGCAGAGGAGCAGCAGCAGCAGCAGCAGCCAGAGCGTAAAAGACCTGCTTTAGCTAGGTAAATTTTAAAATAAATGACTATAAATTGTGTGTTTTTTTTCTTTTGAATATTAGCTGATTTTAAATGTTAATTTAAGTAATTTTTCAGTTTAAATTTTGAAATTTGTGGTTTTAATCTAATGTTGGGGTAATTGGAAAATTGTATAAATTGTTGAATTGCGTTGACTCTCATTTTAGCTGTTCGTTTGATTACATTAAAACTTTAAACATGGGTTCTGGCCTGCTACTTTGGGTTCTGTTCTGCTGGATCATTTTTTGACCTGATTATATCTCAAAGTTGTCAGCATAGCTGTATATTTGGATGCTTGAAATAGTGGTCAAGATTGAAAGATGCGAGAGCCTACTGACCTGGTTTTTTTTTTTTTTTCCTTGAGAATTGGTTAGTAAATCTTCTAAGCTGGATTAACAAAATCTAGGGTAAGAGTGGGTTAATCTTTCTCTTCTACTAAAGTTCAACGAATCTTGAAATATGATTTCTGTTTAGCCTTTTCTTTGATTGACATGGAGTGGATTGAAAGGGAAACCAAAACTAATTACCTTCATCTTTCTCTTCTACTAAAGTTCAACGAATCTTGAAATATGATTTCTTTTTAGCCTTTTCTTTGATTGACATGGAGTGGATTGAAAGGGAAACCAAAACTAATTACCTTCATCTTTCTCTTCTACTAAAGTTCAACGAATCTTGAAATATGATTTCTGTTTAGCCTTTTCTTTGATTGACATGGAGTGGATTGAAAGGGAAACCAAAACCAATTACCTTCACTTTTATGTTCACTGGAAGATTCCGGACACAGTATCCTCTTATGCACTGTTCCCTGCAATAAATAGTTACTGAAAGTATCTGATCTTTTCTCCTTTGGGCATGCATTTTCAGCAAATTTAGAATTTTCCTGGAGCTTACCGAGACATTCATGAGCTGTCAACACTAACCTTATGGACTGATTTAACCCTAGTTTACATGTATACTTAACCATATAGATCTTGTTGCATGCTAATCTCATGGGTCATGACCTGTTTAATAGAGACTAGTAAAACCTTTATTTCCTCGGACTAACAGAACTAGAATTAAATAAAGAGAATCATAAGTAAAACCACACACTAAGTACATTATCTTGTGTATTTGACAATGAACAGAGTTTTGGATGCACATGCATCGTGGTTTCTGGGATGACTGATGTCGGGATTGCACATCGATAAATACCAATGATACTTAAATGGAGGCATGCCACAAAGGAGTGTCATCTCTAAATGCTTTTTACCTCAGCAAACCAAAATCTTTCTCGAATAAATTGAACTTTTTTGTTTTGAAATTGAAGTACATTTTTTGAGAGCAGCTTCCTATTATTTATTTTCATTGGTTTCTATATCTGATTACTGGGAAACATGATAAATCTAAGTTATCTCATTGCATGACATTCCCTTTGAGTTGGATTTTAATGTAAATTTATATGCTTTCTGCAGTGTAATTGTAGAAGCTCTCAAGGTGGATAGTCTACAGAAGCTCTGCTCATCGTTGGAACCAATTCTTCGTAGAGTTGTAAGATTTATATCCTTTAGTTTTTGTTCTTTGCATCTGGGGTGGCAGATAGATATGATTCAAAATGCAGAGGCAGAGAAATCAAATCCAAGTTTAGGGTTTGGATTTTTTTGATCAGGAGAATTTGATAAAGTCCCAGGTCTACACTAGAGTATCTAAAATCACTACCAGGATCACAGGAATCACATTGGAGATAAGATGCATCACTTTGATCATGTGCTATCTTGTCTCACTCACAATGCATCAAGGCTGGTTCCCTGAAAGAGATAAGTGCAGCTGAGGTGCTTGAGAGTGAAGAACTGTCAAGGCCTAGCTGTTTCATTCATTAAAGGAGCTCTTAACACAGCAGTTTGGTATTGAACCCCCCCCCCCCAACAGCATCGGAACATTTCCTCTTACAAATAAGAAAGCAAACCCTCATCCTGCAAAAAATTGATTCTTGATCAGTCAAGCTCCTAAATTCTCGGCATTAGTCATCTGCTTGAGTACTGTTTTTCTTTTCTTTTTTTCCTTATGAACTTTTGAAGGTCTTGTAGCAGCTGAATAATGAATTAGAGTTACCATCATTGACCCTAATAGCCAGGGAGTTTCCTTCCAGCTATAGAGCCAAGTCAATGGGCACCTCTAGGACAACTTTGATTGCTCAGCTATTATTGGCTTCTTACTGCAGTGTTGCTTTTTATGCCAAACAGGTAAGTGAGGAAGTGGAGCGTGCTTTAGCAAAGATAGGTCCTGCTAGACAGATTGGAAGGTAAACTATATCTTTGACCATTATTTGGTTGTAGTTCATTTTGTGATGTATGAGTTATATTTTTTGAATTTCAAGCCAAAATTTTATGATTTTCTTCTTCATTTTTCATTTTTGACTAAACTTGTACTTAGTAATAGGAAAATCAACTATTGGTGTTGGAAATGGAATCATGTCTTGTGCATGTGACTTACATGTGAGTTCTCGTTAAAAAGGTGATGCACTGAAATCTCTGGTGGTTGTATGTTTTCAAGTCTTGTTTGTTGACTAACAAAGCGTGTACACTATTTAGTATATTAGCAGAATTGTTGCTATTGAATTGATTGCAAAATTTTGATGATGTCATGAATGCAGCAAATTTATCTTGTTTGTAAAATTTGGTAGATATAACTTTTGTGTTTTAGTAACTCTGATATATAAGCAACGACCACTGTGTCCTTTTCATTTTCTGTAAGAATTAAGAATGTATGGTTTCATCCTTAGGGGTGGTTTATTATTCTTATGTGTGACAGGTCTTCCCCGAAGCGAATTGAAGCCCCAGATGGAAGGAACTTGCAGTTGCACTTTAGGTCTAGGTTGTCTCTTCCCCTTTTCACAGGAGGAAAAGTAGAGGGGGAGCAGGGTGCCGCAATCCATATTGTTTTGGTTGATGCGAGCACTGGACGCGTTGTCACTTCTGGCACAGAAGCCTCTGTTAAACTAGATGTTGTAGTTCTTGAAGGTGATTTCAACAATGAAGCTGAGGAAGGCTGGACACAAGAAGAATTTGAAAGCCATGTTGTAAAAGAGCGTGAAGGAAAGAGACCATTGTTGACTGGAGACTTGCAAGTAACACTTAAAGAAGGGGTAGGATCTTTGGGAGATCTCACATTTACGGATAACTCAAGTTGGATAAGGAGCAGGAAGTTCAGGCTTGGCTTGAAGGTTGCTTCTGGGTATTCTGAGGGCATACACATTCGTGAGGCCAAGACAGAAGCTTTTACTGTTAAAGACCATAGAGGGGAATGTTAGTTCATGGCTTTGCTCTTCATTATTTTTCCTGTTCCAACTCTTCTTGAATATGCATTTTTTTCCCCAATTGACAGTGTACAAGAAACACTATCCACCTGCACTGGATGATGATGTATGGAGATTGGAGAAAATTGGCAAGGATGGTTCATTCCACAAGAGGCTAAATAATCAAGGAATATTTAAAGTTGAAGACTTCCTTCGTCTTGCAGTCAAAGATTCTCAGAAATTACGGAATGTAAGTGAGACTGAGACTCGGTTATTGAATTATGAATTTTAGCTTTGTACCTACCTTCTAATATAGAAAGTTGTTGGATGTAGATTCTGGGAAGTGGCATGTCAAATAAGATGTGGGATGCTCTCTTGGAGCATGCAAAGACTTGCGTTCTTAGCGGAAAACTATATGTTTATTATCCTGACAATTCAAGAAATGTTGGTGCTGTCTTCAACAACATCTATGAGCTGAGTGGCCTTATTTCAGAGGAACAGTATTATGCAGCCAATTCCCTTTCTGATGAGCAAAAGGTTGGCCTCATCATGCGTTCTCCTTTTTTATTTTTTTTAATAAAAAAATAGAATGTCTTGTTTCATGTTTCCATGTTTGTTAGGAGCAGTATATGAACACCATTGCTTGACGGCCTTCATACAGCACTATCAGCCCAATAGTTTCAATCATAGTTCCCCCTTTTAAGTTCCATTTACTTATTTGTCCTCTTGCCCATGGCAAATATAAGTAAAAACTGCTAGTTGAGAACGACTCAATTTTTGAGCTTGGAATATCTTGTTACAGTACTTGATCTCATTTAACACCTCTATCTTATGTTTTCTATCTTGCATGGTTTTCCAAATTAAACATTTTCAGTTCAAATGTGTGCCTTGTGACTTTGTTTATGGATTCTGAAAAACCCAGAACCGGTCAACCGGTTCCTCTACTGTTTTAGCTTTGTGCTGTTTTCTCTGTTCTTCGGACTTTTGTAATACTTGGGGTATGCTCCTCGTATCTTGTACATATTTTGGATTTATACAACTTAAACTTTTCCAAAAACAGGTATGAATCACTGTGAATGGCAGCATAACGAAGTTATTCTCATATATCAAATGCCCCCAAACTTCTTCTCTCATTATCATATTCTTCTTTCTTGTCCCAGATAACAATTTGCTAATGCCTTATCTGAATTTTTTTGTCCCACCTGAACTAATGTTTCCTTGATAGCTCATGATTCTGTTCTTGTGAGTAACATACATTTCCAAAATCATTAGCTAGCATTTTCTATACATGCTAAGTACGTTTTTTTGTTGAAAAGAAAAGAAAAGAAAAGAAAAGAAAGAAAAGCTAGTACTTTGCATGTCATAAATATAAGGTTCTCTCCAATCTATCTACAAGCCTATCATTAGATTCCAAAATATTTTGTGTAAAATCAGATTTATTAGATATGAAGAAGAGTAATCAGTAATTAGTGTGATTCAATGGACATTACTTGTTTTGTGTAAACATTACCTGGTTGTACTTTTGAAGAAATCACTTATGGTTATGTTAGAAAGCGTAAACATAGTTGATGCCTTTCCATGTTAGGGAATATTTAAACAATTTCTCAAATTTTCTTTTTCCTTTTTTTTTTTGTGTGCATGATTGAACCCAATCACTTCATATAAGCACATAGTTCTCTGAATGTCCATTTTTTACTTCCAACTATCATGTTGTTTAATCAATCTCAAGCTATGTGTTCATAAACTGGTTTTTCTTGGAGGCAAGTTTGAGGTTAATGTAATGGCAAGGCAATTTTTCCTTGGGCCTGTTTCGAATTTGATTTGAGCTTGCAGCTATAAACTTTTTCACATTTTTTGTTCTTTCTGGCAAGGGCTGCTCTTTACTGCTGTTTTGATTATCTCACTTAAAATAATTTTGCTCATTGAAAATTAATTCCAGATCTATGTGGATACATTGGTGAAGAAAGCATATGACAATTGGGATATGGTTATTGAGTATGATGGCAAGTCACTTCTGAACTTCAATCAAAATAGGAGGGTAAGTGTATCCCAAAATGAACAGCAGATCAATCAAATAGGTTACTCTAATACTTCAGGCCACCAAGTGCAATTACCACGCTTGCCAGCTTCAATTCCATCCGAGCAGTCTTCTGTTCATTCAGCCCTACAAGCAGGAGGTAAGTGCTATCAACTGCAGATGTCAAATCAGAAAATCATGTTTTAATTGTTAACTCAATTGCTTACTGGTTCTGATTTCTGGCAACAGGGTACAATGATAATTTGGTATCGGGATACTCAATGCAGTCACAGCTTGTAAATCCTGATTCCCGCACACAGCTTGGCAGTAACTCATTCGCGCCACATCAACAACTGATCAGCAATCCTCAACAACTCCTAAGCACTAGAAATGATAACAGTGTTGTTGGCCTGGCCCTTGGTCCTCCACAGTCATCTACCTCAGGTTTTCAAACAATTGGTTCTTCCATGCAGCCAACTAATCTTAATCCTTTTGATGACTGGACCAGCAACCGAGACAAGAGCGCTGATGAATTCTTTTCAGAGGAAGAGATTCGCTTACGAAGTCATGAGATGCTTGAGAATGAAGATATGCAACACTTGCTCCGACTCTTCAGTATGGGGGGCCATGCCAACGTACCTGAAGATGGCTTTTCTTACCCACCTTACATGGCATCTCCTATGCCAAGTTATGACGAGGACCGCTCACGTCCAGGTAAAGCTGTTGTGGGATGGTTAAAGATCAAGGCAGCAATGAGGTGGGGGTTCTTTATTAGGAAGAAAGCTGCTGAGAGGCGAGCACAGCTTGTTGAGCTGGATGATGATGATGAGTAGATAGGTTTTAATGTCAAGCCTCATGATCCATGAATTATTATTGTGTATGTCTAGGACTGCATGGAATTGTTGGGTTTGGAAGTCTCGAAGGCCCAGTCGTTCCGGGTTTGACGTCGGCATCCAAGAACCTTTTTGTACAGTCACCTGTACAGTAAGTTGCTTTGTTACTTGTTAGTTGTTACCCTGCAAGATGGTTCTCTGATCATATCATCATTCTGTGAATGGTAGATGAGTTTGAGTTCACAAGGGGTGTGTGCGCGTGTGTGTGTTTCTAAGTTGAACACCCCTTCCATTCTTGTTGACTGCTTAGGGGAACATGTCTAGTAGTAGAAGCATATATGACTTCATATGTTGTATCTGCAAGTGACTGTAAGAGATGGTCCAAATGGTCCATACTATGTTAACCTTCAACTGGAGTTGCTTCTTTCCAGTCTCCTTGTTATGTCATGATTTGTGAACTGCCATTTGCTTCTCTCCAGCTATGGTTTCTTCTTTTATTGACCACCATGGTGATCGGCTCTACTGTTCAAATGCGCTTGACTTGTTAACCACCACCCTTTTTGACACCCATGTTTTGCTGTGCTCCCTTGACGGCCTCTGTTATGGGACAAACATGCATCTTCCGATCGATCATAAATCATCCAAAATTCATCTGCAAACCAGTGGGCTATGGTGGTGGCACCTTCATGCTGTTGATTTCCCACTTATCTATCATTCCGATGGGATTTCTAATCGCGATTGACCAGCTATCTTGGTCGTGCACATCTCATTTCCTGGCCGTGATAAGCGGAATCACTGCTACGTCAGTGTATGGTGGCAGCGGAACTTTCTGCTTCCTTAGGCTCTGTACCTGCTAGTGTTTATCATCTTCACTAGATTCATAGGAGCAGGGAGCCTTAAGTTGGAGAAATTAAGTATCATTACGCAAACGAGTTAAAGAAATGATTTAGTTCAAGTATAACTTGAAACTTGGGATATCAAATTTTTATTACAAAAAAAACTTAATCAACTCGTCAAACATTTAGTTTAGATCATGAGTTTAGGATAATTTTATAAAAAATAAATTAAAAAAATATATATTTCAATTCTCAATAAATCTAATATCAAAAAGAAAAAATTAAAAATTAAAATATAAAATATAAAATATAAAAGATATAGCAAACATTCTTCATTTTTTTTTTTTAGTTTTTTTTTGGTTAATTCTCTGCTATCCAAATCATATATAAGGTTGTTTTCTAAGTTACTAAACATTAAATCAGCCTTAACTATTTTTTTAGCCTCAACAACAATCCGCATATACAAAAACACCAAACCTGAGACCCAAGATGGTTGTTTTCTCTTGAACAACAGATACGGGATACTTGATCAGGATAAGAAGATTCTAAATTCAGTTGAGAAATTACTCAACAATTCGATATCCTAACATGAATTGTAATTATTATATGCATGCTTGCACCAACACATGATCAAAAGTGAATGCTGGGGGGGAGGGGATATCGAAAAGTGTTTTTTTTTAATCTGAGCACTCACCTCCTCCCCTGCTCTGTTTTGAGCTTTGTTGGTTTCACATTTTCTTGTCATACTCCTCGGCTTCATTGATGATTTGATCTGACTTTTTCTCTGGGTTCGTTGCATTTCTCCTGTACAAAATGGATTTGAGATGTTTATCCACTTGAACATTATGCAAACTGTGTAACAACAGCTTTAGTCCCCAGTCGCAGACAATAAACAAGAAAAGTATAGCTTGATTCTAGATACTGAGAAGGCTAGTCGGTAGCGTTGGCACATTATTTAAGAGAAATAGTGTTGGTGGGCAGCCATCCTCTTCTTTTTGTCTGAAAGCTTTGTGTGCTTCATCTAGCAATCCTTCTCTGCAAAGTTCATTGATTATTGTAGTCCAAACCCAAACATTAGGCTACAACCCTTCAACAGGGAGTATCAAAAACAACTCCATTGTATCTTTAAGCTTCCCAGATTTGCACATGGCATCGATTGTGATATTATAGATTGCCAAATCAGGTTTCAAATGACTATTTTGCATTTCTCGAAATAGTCAAAAGGCCTAATCAAGATACCTTGTTTTCTTAAGCCATCAAGAAAAGTTGAGTAATTAAATATGGGGAATAGCCCTGTGCATGCATATCCATGAAAAGCTCTTTTACTTCCAAAATTCTCCCCGCCTGAAACAAGCCACGTTTAAGAGTGTTGGTAGCTAATAGTGTCTGGAATTAAGCCTCGATGAGTCATTTCATCAAAAAGCTGCTTCACATCATCCATTCTCTTGGTCTTACAGTATCCATGGATTAGAATGCTAGAATTGAAAACATCAGGTGAACAACCCTTGCTTATCATGACATTCAATAATAACAACCTGCCCTGTCCATTTTCTTGAGCAATCTAGCAGCTACAGTGGTTTCTCCAATCTTACACAAACCATTGATAATCGTATGATTCTAAGCGTTGTAGATTACGTTTATATCCTCGTTCCACCATGCCATCGAAGAATTCCACAACTTGAGCAATTTTACCCTCTATACAAAGCCCATTGACTGAGGTAGGAAAGGTCACAACAATAGCTTCAGAACCAAGTTTAATGATTTTGGCCAAAAAAGAATACCCAAAATCGACACGGTGTAAGTGGTAGAAGCAATTGATCAAGATGTTAAAAGTATAGATATGAACTTTGATTTCAGCAATTCAATTTGTTTGGAAAAAGAACGCACGGTTCACTGATGTTTCATTCTAACGAGAGCTTATAATAACTTTGTAAATTCGACTATAGAAGGCAAATGATTCAAAGTATGTGATTGAAAGAAGACAAGGCATCATCAATGTTTCTAAACGAACAACCCTTTTGCCTCTTGCTACCTACTACTACTAACAGTGGAAGCATGAAGACATAAAATCATACTCATTTTGATTTGTCTTCGTTCAGAATGAAACGCAACAAAAATGAAACTCATCACGATTTTAGTGGCAAGGAGAAAGCTGGGAATCTTTCTTTTACTTTCATCGAAATACTACGGATTTATATTACATTAAAAACAATTGATTGATGAAAAAGAATTAAAGAATTGCACCAATTGATTAATTGTCTAAACTACAAAAACAAATTGAATATCTTATGTGGCAAAACGTGGACAGGTAATGCAAGGACGTCTTCTTTCTAGGACATGCTGCATTCCGGAGGGAGACCTTGGGGAAATCTATTGACATCATTGCAGTAATTGTATACCATGTAATTCTCCCGGACCCATTTCAACCTCTCCTGCCTTGTTGAATCAAGCTCCTCTGAGAACCAAGCATTCGAGGTGGAGGCGGGAGGAGAAGTGGTTGTGCCACAGGAAGATACCCCATTAGACAAAACACAAGCTTCGGCATTGAAATTTCTATAAGAAGCGGTGAAAGGAGCTAGGGCCCAATCTGTCTTGACCAAGCCACCTCTTGTAGCCCAGTCATCAGCATTCCATAGACTCGAGTAAATCCTCATCGGCTGGTTTTTTGGGAAGGGAACCCCCATAGACTCCAGGTTCTTGAACTCTCGAATTGGAGTGCCATCCACGGAGAAGCTGGAGCACAGAAAAAGAAAATAAAATTAGTAACACAGCATGTATTGACGTTGTACACGGAGCAGATTGAAGATTGATGCTTACACAATGCGCTGTGGGTTCCAAAGAATGGAATATGTGTGGAAATCAGCAGTTGGGTCAAACCAAAGATAGAACTGCTGCTCTCTGTTGCCCTTGCCTTGGCTAAACACATTAGTGTGCAGGATGTAAGGATCACCGCTCAAATTCCCCAGGAATTCAAAATCTATCTCATCCCACGCAGACCCTTTTGATGACAGCTGCAAATTCGTATGACAAAAAGCAAATTTACTGTTAGTCACATATGATGATTGTTTCGTGACTTACTTGAGGCAAACAATCAGGTTCACTTACATAATAAGCAGTGACAGTGCCTGCAGAGTTGCCGGGGACAAGCTTGAGTTGCATGTCAATCTTTCCGAACAGATACTCATTCCTGGATTGAAATCCAGAGCCAGAGGCCTTGTCAAGGTTGAGAGTGAGGAGGTCGCCGTTGCTGAGGATCTTAGCACGGCCATCTCCCCAGGTAATATCAAAATCGTTGTAGAAGTTGCTTGCTGATGCAACCGTCACAAGAAGAGCTACAAGGGGCACAAGCACAGTATTCAAAGAAGCCATCGGCTATTATGAAGCGATTGATGCCAAGGATGAAATATAAGCAAAGTTCTGGAAGCTCGGAGGTGGGATTGTCAAGGAGATAGCCTGGTTGGTATTTATACTTGAGGAAATGGAAGTCCAAGAAAGGCAGGCGAAGTTTCGTACGCTCAGCTTAGCTGCGGACAGTGTGTTTGGGGGCTGGACAAGTGTAAGAAAGTCGCTGTTGAAAAAGACTAAACATTTCACCAACATCGACGAGCCAGCCAACGAATCATGGCACGCGTTTTGGCCTTCGGCACCGACGGATAGGTGCGCTTTTCCATTAGATCCAGCGTCACAAACAGTACAGGGCTCCACAACTGACCCATATTTGCATAAATTAAATAAATAAATATACAAAAATTGAATCCAACATGCACAGGTCGACTCTCTCTCCTAATTAATTAAGGAGATGTCTTTTTATACTTGAGTATTTTAGATGTTTACACCAGCTGTCTTCAGTTTTTGTTTTTTACATTTCTAAAAAAAAAAAGGCTATATTTTTTGTCGTTGAAATATTAATCGATTGTGAGAAAAAACGTTGTCTTTTACATTCAAATACTTATTCATTCTTGTTTTGAACTTATGCCACTGATATTTATTTATGCTAATTGAATTGGTTGAGATAACATATATGGTTTCTAGTTTTTTTTTTTTTTAATTTGTAATTATTACCTAGGACAAGAATAAGAAGCAAATAAAGTAATTTGATTGCTGTAATTTTTATTTTAATTTATTAGGGAGAAATAAGTCAAATAAAATATTTCAAGCCTTAAATGATTGTTTGGAATAAATTTTATAGAGTCTTTGCTCCTAAGAATACGACCAAGTAAATAAAAATTGCTTTTTAATATTAAATTTGTTTGGTGGTAAGAAATTGATTAAAAATCATTTTTTTAATTAATTTACTGATAATCTCTCCAATTTTCTTTAGATTTAAGGGATATTAAAATTATTTACTTGAATTGAGATAAAATTTATTTTATTTTAATGATTAATAGATTTATAGGAATGAATATATAGACACTTGAGTTGAGTTAATGACATATTGGTTTATGTTTAGAATTTTATTTCTTTAATTTTGCATTCATTTCCTCCCATACTTTGGATTTCAATATCTTGCAGGAAGACTTGGTAAATGTTTTCTCGAATTTGATATGGTATTCACAATCATACTATATATATAATAAAGTCAAAATTAAAATTTGGAGATTTTTGACACCAACCATGTGGACACATTTTATATATATAAAATTCATAAAAAACAAAGAAAAAATTGAAAATTAAGATTTTTGAGATTCATAAAAATTGAAAAATAAAGAAATATTGATCTAGCATAAAAAATAAAATAAAATTTCAGAACTTGTATTTGTTAATATTTATTTTAACGAGACACATTAAAAATAAATAATTTGAAAATATAAAACCCACCATTTATAAAAGAAAAGAAGAAAAAGGGGTTAAGAATATAGATAGAAAAGAAAATAGAAGTTACCCTTTATTAAAAGTAAACAGAAAAGGAAAATGAAAATGAAAATAAAATAAATAGAAAGAGGCGACTTAAAGTATTAATATTTTCCTCTTTTATGACAAATTAATATTTAAAACACTCCACTTTATCTAAAGGATTATCTATCTTCCCATTCAATTTTCAATAAAATATTTTGTCTTAAAATTCATTGAGAACTCCTTGTATTCTGATTTTGATTTATTCTTGAATTTATCAGTTTGTTTTTATTTTCTTTTAAAAGATTTTGAGCATAACATTCTATTATTATTACAGGCGTCCTCAGTAATGAAAACAAAAATGATGGAATCATGATGAATGAACTGCATCAAGAATATTTCTCAAGTTAAGGGACCTAATCAATTAAAAAAAGAGAGAGAAAGGACACATTAGTATATGATTAATCCATAGCCCAATTCTAGATCATTGATAAAATTATTAAGCTATTTATCCTCAATAAATTCATCCTACCAATGTTCAACATTTTATTATTCCAAACCAAGTATCAATAGTAGTGATGTTTTTTTCTTGATATTGCCCACGTATCCGGAAAAAACAACTTAACTTAACGCCAATTAAATACAACATTAAAGGAAGAAAAAGGTTAAAAAAAAAAAAACAATATTGTAGAATATTATTACAATCCATAGTGTTTTTTATTCCTTTTTTATTTTTATTTTTTAATTTAATTTTAATTGTAATTGTTAGAAAATGAGGTTTTGGTATCATAATAGAAATTGTTTTTTTACTTGTTTTATTGGTTTCTTGGGAATTTTTTATTTAAAAACATGGTTTGTGCATCACATTTGAGTGAGGTCCATTAACTTTTTGGGTTAAAGCTTTGTTGGAATTTAATCTCTAAGTTTTTTAATTTGAAATATTAAAATGATTTAAATAAATTATGAGCGAAAAAGAAATTGATATCAAATAACCATTGATTAATATAATTTGGTAAAATCTAAAACTCTTTAAAAGAATTCTATTCCACGTAGAGAGAAAAAAAACAAAGTGAAAAGTTAAAGCTGAATAAAAAAAAGTATTCAAAATTTTATATAAGAGGGGTTATAAGTAAAGTGAGTTTTGGGCTCAAACCCCACCCACTTACACGCGTTTTGGGTTGAGCCTAGACTTGTGTTTAAGTTTATTGTAAAACAATATTTTGAATTATAAAAAATTATTTTTTACTATCTAAAATTTGAAATAAGACTTGGTCCATGAATAATTATTTTTTCTTGCCCATTGTTTTGTCAATCCCTTGAATGGAAGGAATTAATTAATTTTTTTATAACAATTTTTCAGAATTGGAATAAATCTTTTAGCTAAAAAAAAACCTTGTTTAAATAAAAAAAAACATTTAGGTTTGATTTTGGTTTATTATTGGTAATGTTAGTTGTTAATGAAGTAAGTTTATCAATTTTTAGTTTCTAAAATTCTTTATAAAAAAGGGGTTGAAGAAAAGTATTTAAGGTTGATTAATTTTGTATTGTTTATATAAATTTAAAGATCTTTTTTACCTTATTTTCTAGCATTAATTACTGGTTTTAAACCTTTGTTTTTCCTTTCTAAATTTTCTTCTAATCCAAAGCTTAGGAGAAAGCCAGGAATACCTTTTACGTTCATCGAAATACTGCGGATTCTTATTACATTAAAAACAATTGATTGGTGAAAAAGAATTAAAGAATTGCACCAAATGATTAATTACAAAAACCAATTGAATATCTTATGTGGCAAAACGTGGACAGGTAATGCAAGGACGTCTTCCTCCTAGGACATGCTGCATTCCGTAGGTAGACCTTGGGGAAATCTATTGACATCATTGCAGTAATTGTATACCATGTAATTCTCCCGGACCCATTTCAACCTCTCCTGCCTTGTTGAATCAAGCTCCTCTGAGAACCAAGCATTCGAGGTGGAGGCCGGAGGAGAAGTGGTTGTGCCACAGGAAGATACCCCATTAGACAAAACACAAGCTTCGGCATTGAAATTTCTATAAGAAGCGGTGAAAGGAGCTAGGGCCCAATCTGTCTTGACCAAGCCACCTCTTGTAGCCCAGTCATCAGCATTCCATAGACTCGAGTAAATCCTCATCGGCTGGTTTTTCGGAAAGGGAACCCCCACGGACTCCAGGTTCTTGAACTCTCGAATTGGAGTGCCATCCACGGAGAAGCTGGAGCACAGAAAAAGAAAATAAAATTAGTAACACAGCATGTATTGACGTTGTACACGGAGCAGATTGAAGATTGATGCTTACACAATGCGCTGTGGGTTCCAAAGAATGGAATATGTGTGGAAATCAGCAGTTGGGTCAAACCAAAGATAGAACTGCTGCTCTCTGTTGCCCTTGCCTTGGCTAAACACATTAGTGTGCAGGATGTAAGGATCGCCGCTCAAATTCCCCAGGAATTCAAAATCTATCTCATCCCACGCAGACCCTTTTGATGACAGCTGCAAATTCGTATGACAAAAAGCAAATTTACTGTTAGTCACATATGATGATTGTTTCGTGACTTACTTGAGGCAAACAATCAGGTTCACTTACATAATAAGCAGTGACAGTGCCTGCAGAGTTGCCGGGGACAAGCTTGAGCTGCATGTCAATCTTTCCGAACAGATACTCATTCCTGGATTGAAATCCAGAGCCAGAGGCCTTGTCAAGGTTGAGAGTGAGGAGGTCGCCGTTGCTGAGGATCTTAGCACGGCCATCTCCCCAGGTAATATCAAAATCGTTGTAGAAGTTGCTTGCTGATGCAACCGTCACAAGAAGAGCTACAAGGGGCACAAGCACAGTATTCAAAGAAGCCATCGGCTATTATGAAACGATTGATGCCAAGGATGATATATAAAGTAAGGTTTTGCAAGCTCGCAGGTGGGATTATCAAGGAGATAGCCTGGTTATCAAGTATTTATACTTGAGGAAATGGAAGTACAAGAAAGGCATGGGAAGTTTCGGACGCTCTGCGTAGCTGTGGACAGTGTGTTTGGGGAATGGACAAGTGTAAGAAATTTGCTGTAGAAAAAGACTCAACATTTCACTTACATCGACGAGCCAGCCAACGAATCATCGCACGCGTTTTGGCCTCCGGCACCGACGGATAGTTCCGCTTTTCCATTAGATCCAGCGTCACAAACAGTACAGGGCTCCACACCGGACCCATATTTGCATAAATTAAATATATAAAAAGTGAATCCAACACGTTTGTCGGTAGTGGTGTCAAACATTCCATTTGTTCTTTCATTCACCAAATTAAAGCGAAGCACGCGTATGCCAAACATAAAAGAATGAAAAAAAAAAAAAAAAACGCTTCGTGACCAAAAAAAAAAATTTCATTGTTTCAAATTAGACTATACAGTGAAATGCAAGAGGCTCAAGATTTTTTTTTTTTTCCTAAGGTTTTAAAGCTTGGATCAATTTAATGAAATGTAACTTTATTTTAGAGCATTAAGACTTAAATAAAAAAATAAAATTAGGCTGAGAATATTAAACTCTCTTTTTTTTATATACCGTTTGACCGTGTTTTATAAAAATTTAAATTTTTTATATTTTTAGATGATTTTTATGTTCTGATATCAAAAATAATTTTTTTTAAATAAAAAAAATATTATTTTAATACATTTCTAGACAAAAAATATTTTAAAAAATAACTACTAGTATTCTTTTAAATATAGAAACCAATAATCGTTTTCGAGTCTGTTTGGTATTGTGGTTGCTTTTGTGGTTGTGGTTTAAAAAAAGTAGTTTAATAAAAAAATGCTTTTCGTGAGGTTCGTTTTAAAATTTGATGTATTTGGTTAAAACTGCAGTTAAAATTGTGGTTGAAAAAAATCAATTTCTTGTATTTGGTTAATATATTTTTTTGTATACAGTCTGATTGTAAAATTACTTTTAAAAAATATATCTTTATATTTCTAAGAGATGCTATTTTTACTTTATTATAAAAACAATCAACTATTTACCTCTTGTGTTGGGTGCACGTAATAATCTTGCCCTTGTCTTTTTAACTTAGACAGATTGACATCAAAATTAATACAATTTTTGTTAATTAGCTCAAACTAATAATGCTACTAGAAAGGATAAAATTGCATCTTTTGAGGATATATAACGAGACCAAGGAAAAGCTCTCATGGCATACTTCCTTTTTCTCTTCAACATCCCAGTGATGGGCATCTGAAAGCTCCCAATCTGCTCCTTTTCGTGTTGCCCATTTGGTTCATTATTGCCTCTGTTTGAGACGAGAGAAGAGAACAGAGGGGAAGGAAAAATTTGGGAAATGGGAGTCTAGATCAATGGCAATAATTTGGGAACAGAAAGGAAGGGAGCAGAGGAGACGATCTAACGGGAATTTGGTGCAGGTAGAAGCCTCGTTTGACAGAAGAAAGGACAGAAGAAGGGGTTGCTAAAGTTTTGTGTTAATTACAGTGTCGGTGAGAGAGAGGAGAACACGGAAAAGCAATTGTAAATTGCTTTTCAAAAACTGAGGTCCAACCTCAGTTTTTGAGTGGGACCCATATGAATAAAATTGTGGTTCAACTTAACCAAACATTTCAATATTGCTTTTACTTTCATCCGCAGTCGCAACCGCAGTGCCAAACGGCCCATCATACTGTTCTTAGCTCGGGGATTAAATCGTTTCAAATCTTTGGGTGAGAATTAATTTGAATTCTTAGCCACAGTTGCTCAAAGCCTAACACAATAAGTACCATCTCGGAAACTGCAATCAAGTATCTTTCCCGTGTTCTTTATTTTTTTTTCTTTGTTTTGTCAATCATTTTTAATTAGCCCTTTGGAATCTCCCAATTTCGATGGTGATGATCTCTTGAAAAAGGTTCAATTGGAGACTCAGCTTTTCATAGATTGCGGACCAAGACGTGTGAACTAGGTTTTGAATTTGGAATTGAATATTGCTGAAAAAATAAATAAATTCTTTATGGAAGAAGCGTCAATAAATAAATAAATCTCTTCAATACTAAAATTAATAATGGCAAGAGATAAATAATGTAGAAGAAAACTTGAGAATAAGTATAGCGTCAAAGAAAATTGAGCCTTGCAATGTAAGATGAAAATGAGAAAAAATTATTAAAAAAATATCGATTGTGAAAAGAGAAGCTGGGGAATGTTAGTTACATGTCAGTAAAAAAAAAAAAAGTTATCGAATTTGCATAGAAAATGATGCATTTTCACCGTAGTTTTAAAATTTGATCCCACCCTAATAAATTAATTTAGAACTATGTTGCTTTTAGGTTGCAATAGATAAGAGTTTAAAATAAATAAGAAAAGTTAAAAACTCGAGTAAATAGATTGATCTTATAAGGTCCTATTACAATTTTAATTTTAACTTGTTAATTATTTTTTAAAAAATTAAAATGATATTATTTTAATTTATAAAAAAATTAGGATTAATTTGGATCATCTAATTAAAATCTGATAATTTAAAAAAAAAATCCATGATATGAGTCTGAGTATTAATTTTAAAAACTCTAATTTTAACACTAAAAAAAGAAAAAATGTCGCTGAATCTGAGGCTGTTTGGAAGTGTGGTAACGGTTGCTTTTTAAATAGCTTTTCGTGCCGAAAAGCATGCTAATAATATTTTTTTATTTTTTAAAAATTATTTTTGATATCAGCACATCAAAACGATCCAAAAAGTATAAACCCCATTCAATTTTAATAAAAAATTTTTTTTTTTAAATTTTTTAAAAAACAGATTCAACCTCAATGAGAAGGAACTTTGATATTTTGTATAAATCTGTCAATAAAAAGCATTAAAGTATGTGTGTGGTGGCGGTGGGCGACTTCACTTTTCTGGCTCCTGACTCCTCTAGTCCAGTCCGTGTATCGGATAGGGTGTCGAAAACAGAGGAAGGGGACAGGCGGGGTGTTGCCGTTTGGGCTGGGCCCAAGCAGCGTATGGTAATTAAATCCTTGAATATGGAAGAGTTCTGAATTGAACAATAGATAGATTGCATTTAGATTCAAACCTTACATGGAATTTGTTTCCTATGGTTTTTTTTGTTTGTTTGAAATGCTAATTCCAGGGTGCTCTGTTTGTCCTTTCATGGAACTTTTTTTAGCTCCTGCTATAAATTGCATTTGATGGGAATTCTATTCCAGGGTGTTTGAAATAATAGATGTTTAATATTTGAAATGCTGATTCCAGGGTGATCTGTTTGTACTTTCAATATTTTTTATGCAAGTTTTTTTTTTGATTCTTTGTTTTAAAGTTCTTTTTTTTTTTACCTGGACCTTATGTTATGGATGATTGGGGATAACATGAGTTTCTTTCCCCCATTCTTTTTAATATTGATTTTTTTTTTTATTTTATCACTTGACATTAAATTATTGGCTCTTGAACTTCATTATTTTTAGGATTTTTTTTCTACTAAGTTATCCCAAGAGCGAGTAACTAAAGTTAACCTGGAATAGCTTGATTTTTTTTTTATTGAATCGTGATCTTTTTTTTTTTTATTAGGTCTTTCTTTTGAATTTTTTTTTTTTTTATCAATCTTATATCATGAATAATGGGTTAATGAAGTAGATCGGGTTGACTTGAGTTTTCTTCTTCAATGTTATATTTTTTTAAATTGTTTTTTTTTTCAATCCTTTGGTATTCAATTATTAAGCCTTGAGCTTTAGCAATTTTTTTTTCTTTATATGGGTTATTTTGGTTTTATATCTCGAGTCACATGTTAGTAAAGTTAACATAGATTTGTTTAAATTATAGTTGTCTCAGTTTTTTTTTTATGTTAGGAAAAATTTGATTCAGTTCGCAACGTAGTACAGACTGTCTATTTAGTTATGATATAAACAATGATAGGAATGGTAATGATGATGTAAACAATGATGTTCTTATTGACAAGCTAGAGGTCGAATGCAAAGTGAACATTGCTCGGGAATTTTTTTTATTAATTTAGGCTATGTTGATCTTTTTGATCATATGTTTGCTATTATCACATAGATAGATTTATTCAATGATTATATAAATTTAACAACATGTTGATGAACCAAGTTTACTGATTAATGTTTATTAATTAAATTTAACATTAAAAAAATGAAGCTGATATCTAATTTTTTTATAAATATGATAAAAAATGATTGAAAGGTATTGATTGAACATCTAAAAGAACATGACAAGAGTAGTTTCAATACGGGGCCAAGTTTCTTTCAACTTGCAAAGAATGATGCAGTAGCTATGACTGCAGTAAGTTGCATATTATTAGTGTTTTTTGAAATAGTTTATTATCTAATATTTTATTTAGATGATGTTCCTTTTTCTATCTAGTTTATTTATGTAATACTATACAGTAATTTGGACAGCTGAGATTTAGTCATTTTTAAGACCATGGATTTATTTTAGTTAGAGTTTTGTTAGCCTTTAAAAATACTGTAATAAAAAATAACTTTGATATTTTAACAATTTTATTTCGGAGTTCTGTTAATTATCTTGTATTTTTTTTTTCTAGATCAGTTCTTGAAAACAAACCTTTATATATATTATATATATATATATATATATATATATATATATATATTAAGTTTGTCTTTGTATCGGAGTCAACTAGTGCTGTTTGGGCAATCCGTATTCCTCGTTTGCTCCTGTTCAGTAATGTTATCTCTGATTTATCCGAAGAAAGTTGGATAACAGCCATATTAATTACTTAGAACAATTATAATTAAAGAATTTGGTTACTAAACTAACTGTGGAAATTCAATTTTGTAGAGAGAATATAGCTGATTCTGAAAGAGTTTGTTTCCTGCTGATATTAGAACAGCTGTTTTGTAGAGACAACACCTGTACATGTGTCTATATATATCTAAGTTTGTCTACCCGTTTTCCTAACCCCACTTTTCCTTGAAAGCTGGGTATATTTCTTTTCCTAGCCTTAGTGTCGATCATGGAGGACCAAAGGAGATCAGGGGCTGGTTTAACAAATCCTGTTAACAACAGTAGCATTACTTACCCGTCTCATGCTCAGCTTGGTGTCAATCCTGGGCTTGCTCAGGGAGATCAGTACCCTCCTGGTTACAGGTTCAAGCCTAGAGATCAAGAACTTATCTCGTGTTACCTGCTCTGCAAGATCCGGGACAGACCATTGCCACGCAATGGTATCCACGAAGTTACGTTATACAAATATAGCCCGGAGACTCTTGCAGGTTGAACAGCTCTCCCTTTTTTTTTTCCCCCTTTTCTATTTCTTCTTTAATGATTTCTTCCATTCTTTACTTTATATTATTTAGTGTTGTTTGTGAGATTATTTGCTCTTTCCAAGCTGCTTTTTGCAGAGTAATTTTAGGATAAAATCATAATTTTGAAGCTCTGTGTTTAATGTCTAACCTGTACCCTTAGGTTTCCTGTTAACAGCAGCTGGTTATCCGCTCTGTGTTTACCTGTTTAATAAGAAATCTACTTTCGTAAACCCTTCTTGGAAAGATCATGAGTACTCCTGTCTCTTATAATCGATATCATCATTGAATGAACAGCAGTGTGATTATTCCATGGCCTTGTAAGTATCTAAAAATTCCCTTTTTTTTACGTGTCCATGACTTGGATGCAGCAATTATCTGACAATGTTGAATTTGGGTGGTGGATTATGAAACTGAAGATATCTCATGCTAATTAGTTTCTTTTCCTCTAAAACTTCATGAATATTGATAAGAAAAATGATATTCTTGCAAGCTTTTTGATGATGCGTGCGATTCTACTAGTTATACAGTAATTTAAAGGAAAAGTTTTGTTTGTTGATTTACAAATAGAAAACTACGAACCATATGGAGATAAGGAATGGTACTTCTTAACACCAAGAGATAGGAAGTATCCAAATGGGGATCGACCAAACCGAGCCGCAGGCGATGGATATTGGAAGGCTACTGGAGCTGATATCGATGTTACAAGCGCCAATCGAGTTATTGGAAGCAAGAAAGACCTTGGTCTTCCATAGAGGGAAAGCTCCAGGCGGTGACAAAACCAATTGGATTATGCATGAATATAGAGCAAGCAATTCTGATGGAGCACCAAAACGGACAAATGATGGTATGAGGGTGAGTTTATTTTCCCCCTTTTCTGATTATTTTTATACGCGAAATCAATCTCTTCACTTTGAAGCTTTCAACTTATGGCGCTTTTGTTTTTATTTTTTTAATCAAATTCAACGACCTAAATGTGCTTAGTGACAACTTAACGTTCCGTATTTTACAGTCTAATATCTCTCTTTCTTTCCCTAATGTTTCAATGCTGTTGCCTCGTGTTATATGCAGCTTGATGAATGGGTGTTATGCAGAATTCATAACGGGAAAGATAACTCTCCTAGAAATCGTATCAATGGACTACAAGATGATGAAATGAAGATCAACCATGGGAAAATAAATGGAAATCTGGAGCCACAACAAGTTGTGGTTCCTAGTACATCTGGATATCATAATCCTGGAAGTCAGTTGGGATATCTTGATACATCATATGGTAATTCTGTTTCTGCATTTCCTCAGAATTCTCAAAATGGGCTGGTGGCAGGAGTCTCTCAAAATCATCCGGTTTATATTAGGAACCCTGTGACTGGAAATTTTAATCCTGGAAGTCAGATGAGATATCTTGATAGCCATGGTAATTCTGCTTCTGCACATCCTCAGAATTCTCAAAATGGGCTGGTGGCAGGAGTCTCTCAAGATCACGCGATTACTAGCGTTCCTACAGTGACTGGAAATTATAATCCTGTAAGTCAGATGGGTTATCTTCATGGGTATGGTAATTTTGCCTCTGCATATCCTCATAATTCTCAAATTGGGCTGGCAAGAGTCTCTCAAGATAATGCTTTTCCTGGTATTCCTCAAACTACTAACCTTGAGCTTGGCCAAAGTTCTAGTTATGTTCAGAGGACAATTTTGGATTATGAGATCGGTTTCTTTTCAGTTCGGCGATGGGAGGTAATAACGATTTCGGCGAAAACGACGATGATTTGTTTGGCTTGGATAATACTGTTCCCCCCTCGACGTCCTCCGATGATCGTAATGATCACCATTAACCGCCTTCATGCTATGCATATGATAATTATGTAGTAGAATTCCCTAGTTTAGGGATTTTCTTTTTGGGCACGTCGTCAATTATATTTTTATGCGTTTTTTTCCTCTTATTAATCAAAGTTGAATATTTTGGACAAATTTTTTTGTGTTCATCTGGCTTAGTTTGATTTATATTCTCTTGTTTTTATTTTAAGGTCCCTCGATCTAAAGCTTGATGATTATGAGGAATTCATATCCATGTCCTTAAAGAAGATAAGATAACTCCAAATAAATATATATATCAAAACCAATTTGGTGAGATTATGAGTTGAAATAGGTCCCAATTAATAACTATAAATATAGATGAAAATAATTCTCTTATCTTTATAAAAGAGCATACTTAATTTATATCATTTTCAAATGTCTTAAAACCATGTTTAAAATATTAAACTGCAAGGAGAGCAGCTCCCCGTCTTGTAAGAGAGTACAGTCATCATCTAAGTTGGTTGGACCCTAAATGATTAACATTACGCGTTTCCCCTCGTTCTATCTGCCCTCTTCTCGTTTTTTTATCAGATAAGTTTTTTATTTAAAAAATAATGCTTATGATATTTTATAAAAATATTTTTTCAAATAAAAAAAATACATGAATAAGAAAGGAAAGTTTTTTTTTTTTAATCAAAGAGATACATTGTAATATGAGAATGTAGAAGTATTTAATTACCAAACAAAAAAAAACTCAATAAACAACTATGGATGATTCATCAAGTTACAGGTCTCATCCTACAGTCTAAGAAGTTTTAACCTCATATTAATCGGGTGATCAGGCCTGGTGATGGTGCATTTTTTTTTCTTAAAAAAAAAAACTAGCCATAAATGACTTGCATGTGCCTACGAATGCTAGCCATAAATATTTTGTAAATATATAGTTTTATACATGCTTTCCATTATATTTCTAGCCAATAATTCACAATATAAATATGCTTCATGGTCTATTAAGAGCTTGTTAATTGGCAGTGTAGTTGCGGTTGCTTTTTAAATAATTCTTCATGTTAAAATATATATTAATGATGTTTTTTGATTTTTTTAAAAATTATTTTTGACATCAACACATCAAAATGATTTGAAAACACTAAAAATATATTAATTTGAAGTTAATAAAAAATAAAAAAAAATTTAAAGAATTTTTTTAAAAATGTTTTTGAAACGCAGAAATAAACAGACTCTAAAATCAATTATTTTTTTTTTTTGATTAATAGTTATTTCTTATTAACATGTCACTGATATTTACTAAACTTTCCAACCACCATTAATATTATGGAGCTTTTCAACGGACAGTAAATATCAATATTTTTATCAATAAATTATAACAATACTCTATGTTTGAGATTAACTAGGCATAATTAAAAATCTATAAATATCTTAACTTAATGTAGAAAAAAAACAAGCTTACTCCACAAAAACTCATTCTCACATTTTTCTCTTATATTACATTGACTCTCAATTTTGTCATATATTAGTTCTCTGTTGCTAATGTCCAGCTTTATTTTTTAATATAAGAAAAGGATGATTCTAGAGCCATCCTGACGAAGCAGTATCGCTTGGCGCAACTTTGATGACAAGCCCAAATGCATAATAATAAGTTTGATTTTATTTGATATTTCAATTTTATGTTTTTTTGTTAAATTGAAAACCTGGGAAATGTAATGATACAATGGAGTTTAAATTGTTTATTCCGTGTTATTTTCTTTTTTCACTTACATTATCCAGAGCAGATGCCTAATTTGATTTTTTTTTTTTATTAATATAGATATTCAGATC